>NW_015666593.1:70854-74100 GCF_001515625.1 Sinocyclocheilus rhinocerous
TGAATGAATGAATGAATGAATGAATGAAAACCATTTAAATATGAACTACTGGCCCAAAAGTTCAAGAAAAAGAAGAAGAAAAAAACATTGTTGATCCCTGCCAATGCATGTGTGCTTTTTGAAACAAAAAACTGTTTTGTAATTGCCAGTGATGATACTATGGCACACAGATCTGCTTATTATAATCAGAGAGTGGCCAGAATCATATGAGCTGGTGGGATTATGTTTTTTCCTCCATATCTGATGTCTTCACTGAAAACATGAAGCTGTGAAACAAGGTTATCACATATTTATCTGACTTTTTGAAAAGCTTCTGTAAATGTAGTTTAATTGATGCTAGTTCTTTCTTTTTTCCCAGGTATCCCAAACAATCTTGGCACCTCTGGTGAGTTTTTCCACTCATGGCATAATGAACATCATTTGTATTGTATTTGTGTTTTATATAGATAAGGATTCTTTAATATGTAAAACAGAATTCTATCAAATATTCAAACATACTAATATAAGGTCTGGTGATAAAAGTGACTGAAAGCGAGTTGTGAACACTAGATTATTAAATAATACTGAATAAAAACCAAGAAATAAATCGATTCTTATTTTTCATTTCATCAAGTTCGGCCAAATGCTTCATCACTTGGAGCAGCAAACCGAAATCAAGGTAAGACTTTCAGAAATCATCTCATTAATGCCTGTAAAACATCCAACCACAGTTTTTTTTTTCCAGCATGAGGATCAAGAGCCTTATACTAACAAAGTGCCTTTGTTGGTGTATACTTTGATCTCCACTACGATTTCAGTCTAGCCTCAAATCTCAAATGACTGTCCAAGAAACAGTTTTGAGTGACTCATTGTCTGCAGTTAGTTTGTTGTTAGGTTGTTGATGACAAATATATGCTTAGAATCAGAAAGCAAGAACATAAAAAATGTTAACGTTTTCATATTCAAAACCCCATCATGGCAATGAATTGTGATTTGATAGTTGCCAATGCTAGTCAGACGCTGCTCAAATGTATTTTGTCTCTAGCATATGGATGGTCTCAAAGCTTAAAGATGAACTAAAAGCCACACAACTCTTATTTTGATTTCATTGGGGCTTTAAGAAAAGCTCCTGCTGATTGTGAGTGAGAGAGAGTGGTCTCTTTTCTGTCAGGACCAGTAGCAGAACAAAACAGAGGATTGTGAGAATCTGTCTGGTTGTTCTGCGCCTACATCTTATAGATCCAAACCCTCTGTTAGTAAGCAGCCAGCGGACAGTAGTGTTTAATGATGACCTCCCGGATATCAGGCTCTTCTAATAACCTCTCAAATGTAATTAGTCTCAAGTGTCTGTTTTCTTCCTTTTCATGCAATCGAAGAGAGAAAGAAGTGAGGGGAAAAGATGAGATGGCAGTAGGTTTATGTACACTGATTTCAAAGACTTGATTGATATTAATCTCTTGAGCAGATGAATACAGTTGAGAAACCATCACTCAGACCATAAAAAAAGATTAAAAGAAATGCACAGGAAAGAAAAGTGGTGGAAAATATATGAACTGGACACTGAAATTTGTTTATGAGTTATAGAGTAATAAATGTGAATAATCAATCGGGAAAAAAGATTTTATGACATATGGGAATATGAGCAGAAGGTACAATATTCTGTTGTGATTGTTAATGAACTTTTCTTTATTTTATTCTAAACAAGTGGTTTTCAAATAGTGGGTTACAGCCTGAAAATGTATTACTGGTCTGTTCCCTTAAGAAAGAAAACAATGCTAAATAAATTTCAACTAACTAACACTATACATGTGCATTGTTCAGATAAACAGGCTTATACAGTTTATACTATTTTGTCAAAATAAATTAAAACAATAAAACTACAATCAGTGATAATGTAATATCATATAATGTATGTAAAATGGATAATTAAGTTGAGATTTGATAAACATTACATTTAACCCTGAACCTAATAAGAAATAATTTTCTGTTTACTTTTCTAAAATGAGCAATTTTGGTACTAAGATAATTCCATATTAGGTAATCAATAATTACTAAATGAGATTAAACTCATTAAGAACGACTAAATAACTATGACATGTTAGAAATATTACCATTAATGACTACATTAATTGCTACATAATGACAACATTAACATTTCTGATATGTGAGCAAAACTTTGAACATGGTCAAAAATGCATCACTAATTATTCAAGTGTTACTTAGGTACTCTGCAGGAACTACTAGTGATCTGGACCATTATTTTAAATAAATTCATTAGTGTTGTCAAACGATTAATCGCGATTAATCGCATCCAAAATAAAAGTTTTTGTTTACTTAATATATGAGTGTGTACTGTGTATATGTATTATGTATATATAAATACAAACACATGCATGTATATATTTCAGAAAAATGTGTTATGTTTATATATTATATATATTTGTATAAAATAAAAAATATAATAATATGAATATATAAATGTACAGTGGGTACGGAAAGTATTCAGACCCCCTTAAATTTTTCACTCTTTGTTATATTGCAGCCATTTGCTAAAATCATTTAAGTTAATTTTTTTTCCTCATTAATGTACACACAGCACCCCATATTGACAGAAAAACACAGAATTGTTGACATTTTTGCAGATTTATTAAAAAAGAAAAACTGAAATATCACACGGTCCTAAGTATTCAGACCCTTTGCTCAGTACTTAGTAGAAGCACCCTTTTGATCTAATACAGCCATGAATCTTTTTGGGAAAGATGCAACAAGTCTTTCACACCTGGATTTGGGGATCCTCTGCCATTCCTCCGTGCAGATCCTCTCCAGTTCTGTCAGGTGGGATGGTAAACGTTGGTGGACAGCCATTTTTAGGTCTCTCCAGAGATGCTCAATTGGGTTTAAGTCAGGGCTCTGGCTGGGCCATTCAAGAACAGTCACAGAGTTGTTGTGAAGCCACTCCTTCATTATTTTAGCTGTGTGCTTAGGGTCATTGTCTTGTTGGATGAGTACACGCTCAGAAAAAGCGCATGCAGAACAGCACGTGAATTAAATGTTTAACCGGTATTCCTTTAAAGCAAATGGAAATAATGTAGTTTTGTGATTGAGCATAAGTGCAGTGTCCCGTGAGAGTAACTCTACCGCTGAGCTAACACTGATGTGAATGCGTGTGGCGTTGTACATTATATTGAGACTGAGGGAGGTGCCAGAACTGCAGCTGATAGAATGTGCGCTGTAGCACGATACAACGATATTTCTTCAAAAGCAGAT
>NW_015666593.1:74117-77033 GCF_001515625.1 Sinocyclocheilus rhinocerous
AAGCACAAGAAATCACTTCACACTATTAAGCGGCTGTGTTATGAACATGCAAAACTGTATTGCACGCGTGCTACAGTGGTACATTTATTCATCACACAGACCAGTTTTTTCGTAGCACGTGCGACAGCCCTGCATTCATGTATTATTTGTTTATTTATTTGTTTGTTTGTTTAGGTCCAGATCACTAGTAGTTCATGCAGAGTAACAGGTAACACTTGAGTAATTAGTGGTGCATTTTATGGCCATGTTCACAATAAAACAGACAATTGTTCACGTCTAGGACACATTAATGTTGTGTTTAGTAATTACTTGTTAATTCTTTATCATTTTTGTAGTTATTTAATAGTTCTTCATGAGTTTAATTTAGTATTTAGTAATTACTGATTACCTAATAAAGAATTATCTCAGTCCTATATTCACTTTTATTTACTGATTAGTTTATCCTGTTTCCATATTCATTAATAGTAGTTCCTGAAGAGTTACTGTAGTACTATCCATTGGTCCTGAATTACTTCCTGCGTAGTTACCTATTACCGTATTGGCCCGAATATAAGACGACCGCGTTTTTTCAGATGTATTTCCAAGAAAAAAACATCGTCTTATATTCGGGACAATACGGTAATCACTCACCATTATTCTAAAGTATTACCACTAAACTGAAGATCTTTAGTCTCATCCATAAAACACCAATTTGAGATTGTTCATCTCAATAAGGAACACTGAAACCTGACCTGTCAGGGAATGAATAGATCTGTCGTATGCATGCGTCACTATTGCTCAAGTCAGGAGCTGCCTGTTCTGTTCCGTTAGCGTGTGAAAAAGTCACTGTACCCGACGAAGATGCGATACAGCACATATGCCTCCAAGGGAAAGACAGACCTCGGCCAGGGTTCACACCTCAGTTTTTTTCTTAGGTCAGAAAGCAAAGCACAACACAAGTGCAAATGCAATCTACGTCACTGTACACTACATGTGAAGGATGACCTTGCACGTCTTTCACAATGAAAATGAAGACCGGGACAGATGCGAGTGTCTGTGTGTTCAATGCTCCCTCAGTGCACATGTACATATTTGAAGAAAGAATCAGTCAAAGGAGAAGCAGCAGCAGGTCTGTCTTCTGGGTACACTCGAACCGCACCCTTTGCTCCAATCTAATCTTGGGTACAGATGCTCATGGAAAGACAATAGCTCTGTAAGGTCCTCTGGAGGCCTGTCAGCATTTGGATAATCCCATACACAGTGAACAAAGTAAACTCCAAGCCTGGAGATATAAAGTTTATATCCCAGCAAAATCTTTCCAGAGTTGTCGCTCAAAATGGACACTGAGCTTTTCTGAAAGCTCCAGTTAAACCATGCCAGATGGTCTTTTCGTGCAGAGATATGATTTAAAAAAGTGATATTTCAGTGTTAAAATTGCCCTCAGCACTTAAAATGCTTAAAAGTCTCTTTTGAAGTGATGCGTTTCTGTTTATTTGTACTGTTTAATAGTAGAATTGCAGTGATAGTGCAGAAAAACTATCTATATTTAAACTATGGAAAAGCAGAGAGAAAATAATAAAATGAGCTCTCCTAAAATGCCATTTAAAACAATAATCTGACATGAATTCAATCTTGAACAGATTAATTTGTCAAAGTTATTACTCCTCTGCCTGCTTTCTGTCATTAACGACAGTTCTTGATTGTTGAAGCAACATGACTCGAACAATGACTGTGCAACAAAGTTAAAGCGGTTTTGGTATGTAGCAGTTATGACTAGCTAGTTAATTTCTCCATCAATGCAGTGTTGGCAATGTTAGTTATGTGGCGAGTTGGCAACCGCACCTCAGTCAGACTGGTTTTAGAGGGTCAGCTATGAAAATTAAACCAGTTAAACACTAGTTTGGCCAGGCTGGGAGACCATCGTAAACCAGCTAAGACCTAAGCTTAGGCTGGTTTAAGTGGGGGGTTTAGTAGGGCTATTGCTCATAGCTGGTTTTCTTCAGATTTATTCTGTCCCCACTTCTCAGAGGACCTAGATGAAATCCATCTGAATGAAGAAAGCAGCATGTAATTACTCCCCGTTTCTGAGCAAATAGTCCTGTCTCTCCTCCCAAAGCAAATATTTTTCTCAATAATGGAAGCTAGTACAATGCAATAGCAATCATCTTTTTTCCACTAAAGAGCTTGTTTACAGGTCAAGGGAAGGGAGATTAGAGCGATTTGGACTGGATTGGCACCAATGACGTACATTTCATTGCACACCGCTTCCCTGTTTGTTTTGAATTTGAACTTGAATCTTAATTATATGGCATTTATTTTTCATTTCACACTGATTAGATTGTGGATCCAACTTCAGAAGTGTCCAGAGGTGTAAAGAGTACCTAAAAACCATACTTGAGTAAAAGTACAGATACCTTCCAGTGAAAATTACTCCACTACACGTTACAAGTCACCAATTCCAAAACAACTTGAGTAAAAGTCTTAGAGTATATGATTTTATCAGTACTTAAGTATTTTACTTGTACTGAATATAGCCTCAAAGATATAAAGATACAAAGATATCTCTAGTCAAAGAGACACACCAGTCAAAAACTGTAACGTTGTGGAGAAGCTGGGGAAAACAGGCAGAGGCAAGGATCTATGTGCAGGTATTTAATGGAAAAACTAGAACAAACAATAAGGCAAAAACCAAAGGGAACAAAGAACAGAATGACTGGCAAACAGACAGCCATTACATTCAACAACTCACAAGGAACTAAAGAAAAACTAGGGCTATATATACACACAGGGGGCTAACAAACTTAACAAGACACACCTGGGGAGACTAATCAAGGGGAACCAATGAACAAACGGACTACAAACACCACGGGAGACAGGAAGATTTGTGAGGAGAGCAATCACGTTTATTTTCTAAAACCAAAATAAAACTGAACACCT
>NW_015666593.1:78524-85260 GCF_001515625.1 Sinocyclocheilus rhinocerous
CAGAGGTGTAAAGAGTACCTAAAAACCATACTTGAGTAAAAGTACAGATACCTTCCAGTGAAAATTACTCCACTACACGTTACAAGTCACCAATTCCAAAACAACTTGAGTAAAAGTCTTAGAGTATATGATTTTATCAGTACTTAAGTATTTTACTTGTACTGAATATAGCCTCAAAGATATAAAGATACAAAGATATCTCTAGTCAAAGAGACACACCAGTCAAAAACTGTAACGTTGTGGAGAAGCTGAGGAAAACAGGCAGAAGCAAGGATCTATGTGCAGGTATTTAAGGGAAAAACTAGAACAAACAATAAGCCAAAAACCAAAGGAAACAAAGAACAGAATGACTGGCAAACAGACAGCCATTACATTCAACAACTCACAAGGAACTAAAGAAAAACTAGGGCTATATATATATACACGGGGGCTAACAAGCTGAACAAAATAAGACACACCTGGGGAGACTAATCAAGGGGAACCAATGAACAAACGGACTACAAACTGACTACAAACACCACGGGAGACAGGAAGTGACATAAAAGTCCAGGGCAAGGCACAGAGAGCATGAAACAAAAACAAGAAAGAGTTGATTTGTGAGGAGAGCAATCACATTTATTTTCTAAAACCAAAATAAAACTGAACACCTCAAAATTACAAAACAAAACAAACAAACAAACAAAAAAACAATATCCTTCAAAAAGGTCTCTTCAGTATAATGGATACATAAAATAATGTTAAGTAAAACTAAATAGCCGAAGCCTTCTTGCACTGGCTGTGCTGGTTTGGGGCTTCATTGCCGGCTGCAGTCATGTCCTCATCTCATATATAAAACACCTGTGATTCACAAATACTTGCTAAGGAACTCGCATTCACATAAAGTAGCCTTGTTGAAAAGTTTGGGTGAGTAAGGGCAAAACGCACAAGATGCAGTACTTTCAGTGCTCTGTAGTTGGCAATATCACGTTTTTTGTAGCTGAAATAAACTGCTGCAGAAAAAGCTAGGTCGAAGCAAAATGTAATGTGTAACTGCAACACTCATTTCAAATGTACTTTCACCAGTAGCTTCATGCCAGAGATTTGCCAAAAGTCAGCAGTGATGTTTTCAGTTTTGGTCACACACTGAAAAATGTCACACAAAGATATATTTCCTGCCCCAAATCCCACCTCTCACTCTATGATTAATCATATCACTACTGCAATATTACAGTGGGACTAACATCCCCTGTGGTGTCCTTAAAAGTCACCGCTGAGCCTCTTGCCAGCGCCCATCATAAACAATCACACAAACAGCAACCTGATGATCATCTTGATGGATGCACTTTTTTCCCTGGAAAGTGTTTCCTGGCAGGGGGAGGAAAGCGATGCGTGTTCACCTCTCTTTTTCTCTGCTCCCCACAGCTCGAGTGTGTGACAACGTGCTCCTGCGCTGTCAGAACGGTGGCGTGTGTCACCACCATCAGCACTGCCAGTGTCTGGCCGGTTTTGGTGGCGTACTGTGCGAGACGGCCCAATGCCAGGGTGACTCTTGCGAGGATCTGCAATCCAGCCAGCTGTCCCTCCGCCCCCTGCCCACGGCCCAGACTCTCCCGCTGACTCTTCTATCTCTCATCCCGTCCCTGCTGGCCACCCGGGGCCTTACATCACTCTGAGGGGAACGCTTTTGCCCCAAAGACATTCTCCACGGGTGCTCCAATCATGACTTCCTGTTAGAGGACACACAATGACTGAAAAGAAATGCTCCCTTGATGTGGAAGAAAAAAATTAAACTTCCTTTTAGGAAACCGTAAAGTTTTCTACTCGGTACTATGTCAATTAAAGTTTGCCAGAGATGATGGATAAACTGGAAATTTGCAAAAAACAAACAAACAAAAAAACAAGAACAACAACATAAAAAAGCTGACACTAATGACCGTCTTTGTCTGTTGAATTAGAAAGAAATCAAATCAATACACTGTTGCACTGCTCTGAAGCCATCCGTCAGATAAGATTTTATCTCAAGCCTCAGAGCACAAATCATCGATGTGAAGATGAATCAAGATGTACTCTTAGACTGCCACCTGAATTTACACACACACCACCACGACTGGTTGTCAAACTTCTCACACTTAACCTTTTCCTGACCCTCTCTCTTCTTCTTGTAACTCTGTGAAGTCAAGTAAAAGACCCATGATGTATGTCACACAAGAATTGATCCAGATTATCAATCAGAGCTGGTGTAAGATCAAATATACTGTAACATGAGAGACAACTGTTGACATTTTGTACTGGGATATTTTCATGACAATGAGAATTAGAACAAGAAGAAAGTCCCTGATCAACATTGTGACTTTTCGCATCGCTGCAACAACCTGTAGAATTTGGGTTGATACTTTAATTATTGCCCTGATGGAGTTGTATATTCCTGTTTAGTTGCTAATCATTTTGCTTAAAACATACGTTTACATTCTCACCGACCGAACTGTATGAAAGGTTTCACCAAAGGGCTTCGGTGAGGAATCCTTTGTTGCTTGAAGCCAACTATGTTTGTGAATTAAAGATGAAAAAAAAGAACATTTTATTGCCATTTTGTGAAAGCAAATCTTCAAAGTTAGCTGTTCATGTGTGTTCTCAGAAGTTCAGGCATATTTTCAAAGCTCTTAGCAACCATTTTAGAAATCCCACAAATTGTAGGTGTATGGAATTTAGCGGTCAGCGTTCTCCCAAACATTACGATTGTTAAGAAAGGTGTAAAAATGCTAGAAACGTTTATCTGCCAAAGTATGCACACTTTGAACTCAAAATTGAAAATTGACCACAAAATTGATATAGATGAAAGATATGTTCAAGCCTCATTATGTCAGAGTTCTGAAATAGGAATTTAAACATGATGGGCCTCATAGACAGATTCTGTTCAGACTTAGTAATTAGCTAACATACAGTAAAGACTGATATACCTGTAAGGTAAGGTCATTATTCAGCCGGTCATAATCACAAAATTAAACCCCATCAGGGTGATCAGAGAGTATGAACATGACAGTATCATTATCCTGCTTATTAGATGGCAACTTACCAAACTGAAACATTGCAACTATACTGTTGCAATGTTTGTACTTTGTAAACAGCCCGATAACATATGCACTGTCACTGAAAAGTCTGGGATCAGAACGATTTTTAAAAAAAGAAAATAATACTTAATGCTCTAATTCAGCAAGAATGCAATAAATTGAAGAGAGAGTATAGGGTCCTATGTGACAAAAAGTTTGATTTATTGCCCCTCATAAACCCCCCTCCTCCTACCATAAATGGACACCTGTTTGGACACCTGTTTCTGTACACCCCCCACCCCATCTAACCGGACATGTGTTTATCCACCCCAGCAATCCAAAGGAATTTATGATTGTTTGGGAATGTGTTTTTTGTGTGGGGTTCGTTGAAACTGTTCAAAACTATGTGCTTTAAACTTTAAATTGTGAAACGTGGTATGATTATTAAACGGGACAATCATAAATTCCTTTGGATTGCTGGGGTGGATAAGCACATGTCCGGTTAGATGGGGTGGGGGGTGTACAGAAACAGGTGTCCAAACAGGTGTCCATTTATGGTAGGAGGAGGGGGGTTTATGAGGGGCAATAAATCAAACTTTTTGTCACATAGGACCCTATACTCTCTCTATTGATCAAAAGTGACAGTAAAGACATTTATAATGTTACAGAGGATTTCTATTTGAAATATATAAGTAACGTTTCTGAAGGATCATGTGACACTTAAGACTGAAGTAATGGCTACTGGAATTTCAGCTTTGCCATTAAAGGAATAAATTACATTTTAAGATATATTAAAATAGAAAACAATTATTTAAAATTCTAATAATATTTCAAAATATTTTTGATCAAATAAATGCAATTGGTCAGCCTTAGTGACTTCTTTCAAAAGCATTTTAAAAAATCATATTTACCCCAAACTTTTGAATGGTAGTCTGTCATATAGTGTATATTATATCAATATATACCGTATTTCACTAATATCTTTACCTCTATTTTAAGTTCTGTCTCTGTATGAGTAAATGATTGGGTGAACTATCTCTTTATTGTACCTATTTATCAATTACTGAATGACATTCCTGTAGCTCAAACATGATACTAGCAACACCAAGGTCATGGGTTAAATTGCATGAACTGGTAAAATTTAGAAACCTTCAAATGCATTGTAAGTCACTTTGGATAAAAACATGTGCCAAATGAATAAATGTTAATGTAAATGACACTATTACTCAGTAGCTGGTACTCTATAGTCAAGGCATTCATTTCTGAAAGCTCAAATTTCAACTGAAATGTATTCATAAAAATAGTACTAACAGGGCTAGATCTGAGGACACGGCAATAAAAGTTTTCCAGCAGAGACTGAAATCAAATGTAAATCACAAAACGAATGAGTAAGAGAGGTGTGTTGACGAAATATGGATTGGAGAATGTCACTCACTGCGAGGCATAACACGCAGTCGTGATACGGCAATCATTTTCAAGTCCACGCTGGGTACTCGAATGGAAATGAAGTCATTATGTGCCTGTGACACACGGTGAAAGCGGGTCTGAGGCTGGATAGATTACATTAGTGAGATTAGGCCTCTTCATTTCAATCAAATGAAATCCTCTATCGCCCTTGATCTTAATAACTTTTCTCCCAAAAGACAAGTACAAGTGAAGATGTCATTTTATTTTGAGAAATAACTGCCATGTCCATTTACTCCATAGTAAATTCTTTTGATGATTAGGTCCAGGTTGACCATTTTTGTTCGACTCATTTCATTCAGCCTAATAGATGCAGTCGAATAATTAGAAACACTTTGCACTTCCAAGATGGAAATTTAAGATTGGCCAGATAAATGAGTATAAACATTGCACCCCCCAAAAAAACAAGCTGTACCGCATCGCATTAGGTTTAGATGCAAATGCTGTCAGAATGCTAATGAGTCTGTAATGAGACAGTGCAAACTCCCCCCAGCAAACACCACCTCTATTTCTGATGGACATCAGGGGTCAATGAGGGTACATGCCTCATATTTTACAATAATAACTGGATGCTCTTTACAAAACAGCTTCTTTTTCAACCGAGACTATTGTTATACATTTTAGCAGCTATTTTTACACAATGCGTCCCTGATTGTGCATTTCGAAAGCTCTGCATACTAAAAAGGTGAAACAATTTTTTGACTTTCCCTCAAGCTGTGAATGAATCCTGAGGCTATTAGTTGTCACCTGTTGGAAACTATGGAAACATGAGTTTATACACAAACTCTAGATTAATAATTTTACAGTGCTATTTCAAAACTACAGTACAAGAAAGGCCCCTGAGATTGTGAACTCTCTTTCAGTACGGTCTTCATAACATCACTGTGGGATTATCAATGGTTTAGAAAAATTATGGATTATTCTCAAGGTCCCATTTTTCAAAGCGGCAGAACAGCATGAGGAGCTTCCCACTTGAGACTGTGCCTGACAATGTTACTAGGCCAAGATGTCCCACACCTGAGATGAGAACATAAGGTACATTTCAGCAAGGCTGTAAACCATCTTTTTATGCCTTTCTGCTTCTCCTATTTCTGGACCATTTCTAAACTTTTAAAGGTTATATGTGTGCATAGCTCATGGACATACACTTGATGGATGATTATTGAAGCACAATGTTTTTCAAAGTACAGTAGTCTCAGCAGAGTAGATACCATAACACTGCCATAAAACATTACACTTTTTTTCTCCAGGATGTGGCCTGTTTACCAAGAATGATGCTTTCTTCAGAATAATGGCAACATCCACCTCTGAGGAACAGGACTGTAATGCCTTATTCAAAGCAGGGTGTGACACTTTGTGAACCCAGCTGCTCATTTTGGAGTAAAAACCTGCTCACAGTACATTAGAGATGCAGTTCGCCCCTTTCCATTATGGCATGTACAGTGGGGTCTAAAAGTCTGAGACCACTAGTGAAAATGATTCTGTTTTCTGATTTATTAATAATAATAATAATGATGATGATAAAATCAATTTGTGCTACATTAAAAGCAAAGAAAGTATTTGAACAAAGTTCACATGGTCAGCGTCACGAATTTGCTTATTTGATTAATTGCCTTAAAAAAAAATAACAAGAATAAGAAAATGTCATGTTAATTAACATTAACATTAACATTAACATTAACATTTCATTTAATTTAATGTCAGTGGTAGAGCATTGTGTTAGCAGCGCAAAGGTTGTGGGTTCAATTCCCAGGGAACACACATACAAAAATGTATAGCCTGAATGCACTGTAAGTCGTTTTGGATAAAAGCGTCTGCTAAATGCATAAATTAAATTTTTAATTTAATTTAATTTAATTTTTTTATTTAATTTATTCATGTCATAATATTTATTTTCATCAATTTTTCAAACTTGTTTATGTTTAAATTGGATTTTGAATATCTGATCCCCTGATTAGATTTGAATCTCCCAAATGTATGCTGCACATTCTTATTAGATGATTAAATGTCATATACACTATTAAGTAAAGCCATATACACTCTATTGATACACTATAAATGTTTTACATTTTAAGTCTCACCAAGGCTGCATTTATTTGATCAAAAATACAGCAAAAACAGTAATATTGTGAAATATTTTAATATATTTAAGCTGAATTTTCAGCAGCCATTATTCCAGTCTTCAGCGTCATATGATCCTTCAGAAATCATTCTAATATGCTAATTTGGTACTCAAGAACTTTTTT
>NW_015666593.1:86202-87471 GCF_001515625.1 Sinocyclocheilus rhinocerous
ATTTAATGTCAGTGGTAGAGCATTGTGTTAGCAGCGCAAAGGTTGTGGGTTCAATTCCCAGGGAACACACATACAAAAATGTATAGCCTGAATGCACTGTAAGTCGTTTTGGATAAAAGCGTCTGCTAAATGCATAAATTAAATTTTTAATTTAATTTAATTTAATTTTTTTATTTAATTTATTCATGTCATAATATTTATTTTCATCAATTTTTCAAACTTGTTTATGTTTAAATTGGATTTTGAATATCTGATCCCCTGATTAGATTTGAATCTCCCAAATGTATGCTGCACATTCTTATTAGATGATTAAATGTCATATACACTATTAAGTAAAGCCATATACACTCTATTGATACACTATAAATGTTTTACATTTTAAGTCTCACCAAGGCTGCATTTATTTGATCAAAAATACAGCAAAAACAGTAATATTGTGAAATATTTTAATATATTTAAGCTGAATTTTCAGCAGCCATTATTCCAGTCTTCAGCGTCATATGATCCTTCAGAAATCATTCTAATATGCTAATTTGGTGCTCAAGAACTTTTTTTTTTTTTTTTAGCAATGCTGAAAACAGTTGTGCTGCTTAATATTTTTGGGGAAACTGTGATAGATTTCTTATTCAGGATTCTTTGATTAATAGAAAGTATAAATGCATTTACTTTCACTTTTACTTTTACTTAATGCATCCTTGCTGTAAAAGTATGCATATAGATAGATAGACAGACAGCCAGACAGCCAGACAGACAGACAGAAAGACAGACAGACAGACAGACAGACAGACAGATAGACAGACAGACAGACAGACAGACAGACAGATAGATAGATAGATAGTGTTGTTTTATGTTCAGTTCAATTCATGTTTATTTGTATAGCGCCTTATACGATACAAATCGTTGCAAAGCAGCTGTACAATATATGTTTCTACAATATATTTAGTAGTAGCTTATCAGTGGTGACTATGTCAGTAAATGTACATATGGCAGAAATGTACGGAAAATCAATTAAAGATGTAATCAAACAGATCAAACACTATTAACAGCAATTATTATACGTTGCAATCAAACTTATAGCAAAATTTGGTGGTTCTGTATGTTGTTTCAGGGTTGGCATCATCTGAGGTGGTGTTCTGGATCCAGACTGAAGCTTGTGTAAATCCTAGACATCCCGTGGCAAAAACAGAGAAAACAGAGAAGACATAATTCGCGTAGCTGCTGTTCCAAACAAGCAAAATTGATTTGTTTAACCCAAGCTACCCAAGCTAA
>NW_015666593.1:93658-99501 GCF_001515625.1 Sinocyclocheilus rhinocerous
GACAGACAGACAGACAGATAGACAGACAGACAGACAGACAGACAGACAGATAGATAGATAGATAGTGTTGTTTTATGTTCAGTTCAATTCATGTTTATTTGTATAGCGCCTTATACGATACAAATCGTTGCAAAGCAGCTGTACAAAATATGTTTCTACAATATATTTAGTAGTAGCTTATCAGTGGTGACTATGTCAGTAAATGTACATATGGCAGAAATGTACGGAAAATCAATTAAAGATGTAATCAAACAGATCAAACACTATTAACAGCAATTATTATACGTTGCAATCAAACTTATAGCAAAATTTGGTGGTTCTGTATGTTGTTTCAGGGTTGGCATCATCTGAGGTTCTCTGAGGGGTTGGCATCATCTCTTCTCAGGTGTTCTGGATCCAGACTGAAGCTTAGTCTTCTACCACGCTACAATCCATCACGCTCCCTAAGGTCGCAAAACTCTGGACTTTTGGTAGTACCTAGGATAGCAAAGTTGTATGTAAATCAGTGCTTTATGTAGATCAGTGCTGAGTATCTTAATGGGAGCTAAACGCTATCATGACCACAAAGGAGAAGACATGCCAAAGACAAGGAGGTTTCCATTCTGGAGCTTCGCTTCGGTTGTCTGGCCTAGTGTGTGCCATGCCTTTCAATTCCCTTCAAGGACTAAAGGATGGGACATATTTAGTCAATGCATTCTTTGGATCCTGCCAGTCAATACATAATCAAACCATGATTATTCCATAATTTAGTCATGTTACCTGCAGTTAATTGTTCATAAGCAAATACTGTATATGGGGCTTAGGCACTGTTTAGTGAGCAACAATAACTTTCCTGTCTTACTAAAAATTGATTCAGAAAATGGCCACATTGTGGTTGTGATTCTTTAAATAGCAGCTATAACAATGCACACATTTTTTTATGTTTCAGTTTAATCTGGTTAGGTTTCATTTAATTGGGTTACTTCCCATACTGCTAAATCAATAAAGTGTAAATCTAAAAGGATTAACTCCTTTTATTAATGTTGTAGCGAGGTGAGGGAGATGTGACACCGTTATACATTTTCCATTTAGGAGACAGTTTTAGGGTTTTATAAGCACTCTACTCAGGGTCAAAGCCATTAGTGAGCATCTGAGATTTTTTCACGTCTCACATTAGCGATAATGAGGGCGACGGCCAAGACTTGACATCGCGTTGGTTTCATACTGATTACTTTGTCACATAATATTTGTTTTCGTCATGACTTACTTCGTTTAAAAGTAGACATGTTAAGCTTTCTATAGATATATCTCTCATGTGTGTGTGTCAAATATTCGCTGAGTTTCAGTTCATTTTAGTGACACGTTTCAAACAGATATGCGCGGAGAATGAGACGGCTAAAAGCACACCCTCTTTGTTCTCTTTATTTTGCAAAAGCACAATGTTTTGTTGATATTGTGAGTGTACACAAATAAAAGTAGACCCTTTACAGATTGAAATGCTGTATTACTCTTATATGTACGATCAAGTATGAAGGAGCATTTTAGTTATTTTCGCTGTCATTTAAATGCTGTATTACTCTTATATGTACGGTCAAGTATGAAGGAGCATTTTAGTTCTTTTCGCTGTCATCATTCAAATGTTCAAAAAGTTCCGCCGCCGGAACTCTCGACCCCAGGAGGTTAAAGCTATCAGCATAATTCCTTTTTGGCATAACTTCCAATTGTCACTGAAGACCAGCAACAATGTATTATTTTTTGATGACATACTATAATAATGATAGTCACGTCACAGTCAGACGGGCCTCTTTGTCAGCTGTGATGCCTGATTACTGTATTAAACAGCTTTCTTGTTTCATAGGGTCAGAACATCTTCATCAGTTTTTCTGATTGTTTGCCAATTTAGATTAGTACACAACAGACCAATTAGAACACATTTTAGATGGTTCCTAAATAGTTTTAATGTTCCTGTGCTGTTTGTTTGGAAGGAATTGTATTCTCAATCTTATTAAATCTGGAAAACATTCATTGGGTTTTTAATTCAGGTTTTCTGCAAAAACAGAAGTTGCAAATGACATCTGGCCACACACCAGACATCATGCAAGAGCCCAGGACGGAAGGCTGTATGCAATGATCTTGTTAGTGCACACAATGAACAAGTAATATACTTTCAACTGCAGCTAAGCACAATTGCATATAACAGCGCTGCTGAACTAAAATAGCCATATGGTTAGAAACCAAAAGGATGAAAGAACTCAGAAAGATTCTGTCTTAAAAGGAGGACGAGACTACATTTTTCATCAACACCTGCCTTATCAGATATAATGAGCGCATTTGCATATAACCTTTATCTCACTTGTAGCTTGTTGATGGAGGCTGCAAAATTACAATGAAGAAAAAGAGAACGTGAATGGAGTCATAGTGAAGATTGTAGGGTTCCATATGTGACATACATTCTGCTTATTTCTCAGTGTAAACAAAGTCAAATAATTAGTGGGTTTTTCTATTCCCTTATATTACAAACACATTTTAGAAAGGGGACACAAGCCGCTTCAATTTAAACAGGAATGATGCTTCTGAACAAGTATAATGAGAGAGACCATTTGTGAACATGAATCAATGCGTTTCATTCTACAGTGAGCTCTGTGCGAGCGGAGACATGTGGGGTTGTAGTTAGCAATGATTCATCAAATGGGCATCACGAAGACAGTTTGATGGACATTGTATCATTAATGCGTAATTTAGAGCACTTAGGTCACTTAGTCATCAAATATTCAGCAGTTAACACAAGCACTTAGACGTGAGTGTCACGAAAATATGCATTATGTTCTAATTGAACGTTTGTGTTATGTGAAGACTGAATCTGAATATGTTTTGTTCATAGTTATGTATACACTTGAGGGTACAAGCCTCATCATTGCTGAAATGGATTTTTAAAATGACTGCAGAAGTGCTGCTGTCTTTAAACTGGAAAGGCGCATACAGTAGAGTCCAGGGCTAGTTGTCACACAGTGAAGTTGTTGCAAAATCTCAATAACTTGACTAAAGGTTTTGAGTTAAAATTCCAATTACACAATTTTTTTTGTTTTTGTTTTTTCCACTAGCTATGGTGAACATCTGGTTCAAAACTTCAGTTACCTATATGATGAAGGTAGATTTTAGGTTTATCTGTGTTCACAGGACAAGGTAATGTAATGGGGGGCGAGTTGTCAAATGTGTTTTAAGTGTTATAAATTTACAGAGCATTTGTTGGCAAAAAAGTAACAGCAAAAAATATATGAGTGAAGTGACATGTGGCCAAGTATGGTGACCCATACTCGGAATTAGTGCTCTGCATTTATCCCATCCAAAGTGCACAGCAGTGAACACACACCCGGAGCAGTGGGCAGCCATTTTTTGCTGTGGCGCCCGGGGAGCAGTTGGGGGTTCGGTGCCTTGCTCAAGGGCACCTCAGTCGTGGTATTGAAGGTGGGAGAGAGCGCTGTACATTCACTCCCCCCACCTACAATCCCTGCCGGTACGAGACTCGAACCCGCAACCTTTGGGTTACGAGTCCGACTCTCTAACCATTAGGCCACGACTTCCCCGTCATATATATACGGTATACGGTTTTGTTGAAAAGCCTATAAAGGCTGTTCAGTGGCAGGTTCCATTGTGACAATTTACCCCATATACTGTGGTTTTAAAGTCTACATATTTTATATCTATATTAGAAACTGCTGTTATTTAAATAATAATAATAATACAATAATGTTTCATTAGTTACACTTTACACTTTATTAGGTAACTACATTAGTTAACATGAAATAACAATATACAATACTTCTACGGCATTCCATAATTTGGTCACACTTTATTTTACAGTCCAGTTCTCACTATTAACCAACTATTAACTATGACGTTTGCCTCAATAAACTCCTAATTTGCTTATTATAAATAGTTAGCAAGGTAGTTGTTAAGTTTAGGTATGTGGTAAGATTAAGGGATCTATAATGTAGTCATGCAGAATAAGGCATTAATATGTGCTTTATAAGTACTAATAAACAGCCAATATGCTAGTGATATGCATGCTAATAAGCAACTTAATAGTGAGGACTGGTCCTTAAAATAAAGTGTTACCAGTTAGTGCACTGTGAACTAACATGAACAACATGAACTATCAGTGGTAAATGGTATTTCTAAATTAAAAGAAATATATGGTAATATCATTTATTTCATTCAAATTTTTTAATATAAATAATATTTCTGAAATATGAACTCCATGTTTTCTGCATTTATTGCACCATTGTATCTTTACACAGAATTCAGAGGTGGCTCAGAGCCTTCATGTGGCAGGCTTAAACTTGCTGTATAAAACATGCCTTTACAAGATCATTAATTGCCTGCCAAACAGCTTAACCAATCATAAGCACTCTTGCTTTCTTGTGAAACCCATTTTGCATATTTTAAATCTTTTAGTGTCTCCAACACTGAATCTCTTTAAACGGTGCACTGCAACCACCTTCTGATATGCTAGCATGGCATATCATCGCACTGGTTTGTATTTTAAATAGTAGCTCAATAGCATAAGAAGCATCTCCAGACTTAAACTGCAAATCACCTCCCCCAATCCCACCCCCACCAGCCCTCTGGAACAAATTATTTATGTATCACACCAACAGAGACTATAAATAATATATTGTGCCCCAGATCCCTGTGTCTGGAATGAAAGCATTTATCCTCTTTTGAAAACATGTGTTATCAGAGCGCAAGGGAGAGTTTCTGTAAGTGCCACGAAGGCTGAATCATATAGAAAAAACAACAACAACATACAAATAACTTAAACACAAGTGTGTCTAGCTCTCTATGTTTGGAGAGTGAGAGGAAGAGGCCTGAAGGAAATATCAGGGTGTAAAAAAGAAAGTGTGAAGTCAGAATCAATAAAACCAGATGGCGTGAAATGACACTTTCTTGATGGAGGGACATCCTGTCAAGTTTGGCTAACAGTGTGAGATAGAAGAATGCTAGTTCAGAGCCTGGGATGGGTTGAGGTTTTGTGTTTACTCTTTCTGATGAGATTATCTTTTATTGTTTTACCATTGTCTACGAAAACGATGAATTATTCATAAAAATGAATTATGAAATAAAACAAATGAATATTTATTGTGTGAAAAACAATTACAAATGTAAAAGCAAATACTTCTATCAAATATCCATTGTATTCACATTGGCTATGTTTACAGGCACAATTTTTGGTTCAATCGGACTGAATTCATTCCGATTGATGAATCTGAATGTAGTGTTTACATGAACGCTAAAGAAAGTGATCGGGTTGATGTGCGTTTGCCTGTGGACAGTGGTGGACGAAGTACACAAATCAAGTACTTGAGTAAAAGTACAGATACGTAAAATAAAATATTACTCCAGTAAAGTACTCCTTTTTCAATTTTACTCGAGTGAAAGTACAAAAATACTAGATTTTTTTATGTACTTAAGTAAAAAAGTACTGATAGATAGATTTATTTTGCAATTTTATATAGGCTACTTAATTTAATTTTATATTAGCACATATTTTGTATAATCCTACTGCTCAAAATACCTGGGATTTTCCCAAAATAACCACTATATGGAGTCAAGATATATTTTTGTTGTTGATATGGACTACGTTGACGAGAGTAATGTTCATTATGAAGCTTACACTGTGATGTACCTGAGAGAAAACAGATTTGACTATCTGATTTTCACCAGAAAATCACCAGAAGAAAAAAGTGTTTTAAAGCTTGTTGTTTTGCAGAACATCAAAGTTATATATGACATGAGAATAAGGCCTGAAGTTAGGAAGAACATATTAAGGAAAATATAATTATATTTTCATAATGATTTTTTTT
>NW_015666593.1:99650-119650 GCF_001515625.1 Sinocyclocheilus rhinocerous
GTTTTTTTTCCTAAAACATAGAGACACTGATGTTGATGTGTCTGCATTCAAGCATTTCAGTGGGCTTAAATAGATCACCCTTTACATCAGATTTAGTTCACAAACAACTGACAGTTTTGACCTAAATATGATTTTCAGTTACAATAATTAATCCTAAAATTCGACATTAGTAACTTACTTTTAGCAGCATCAGTCGCGCGCGTGGTTCTTACTTGTGAATTCAGTTCACTGCAGACTCGCACTAAACGGTTCATTTGAATCAGTGAGTTGTCGACTCGAGAACAGCTGCAATCGGTTCATTCTAATTCGTGAATGAATCGTTTGGTGCTATTTGCGAAAAGATTTAAAAGGTTAATTGAAAAGAATGAGTTCGTTCTTGAATCAGACACCGCTTCTGCGTGTCAGAGCATATATTATAAGGAGTAACGATATGTTTTATGAAATATAGTGAAGTAAAAAGTACGATCTTATGCTTTGGAATGTAGTGAAGTAAAAGTAAAAGTTACTCAAAATAAAACTACTCCAGTAAAGTACATATACTTGAAAAATGTACTTAAGTACAGTAACGAAGTAAAACTACTGCGTTACTGTCCACCACTGCCTGTGGATGAGAATCCAAAACAAGGACTGGTGGGAGGTTGTCCTTCTCCACTTCACAGTTGCCAAGTGAAAGGAGAGTTTTATGATGACAGGACACGCATTTATACAACACTTTATTCAAAAGGAAGAACCGCTGGTTCTGCGCATCATTACGCTATTTCCGCGTCATTGCACATGCGCAGTTCTTTCAGTTTCGGGGTTCAATCCGATCGAGTGTTTACATGCACTCTCAATCGTATTAGCAAAGGAATAAACCACCCCCTTCAATCCGATTGAAATTTCATCGAGTGTTTACATGCACTCTCAATCGTATTAGAAAAGGAATAAACCACCCCCTTCAATCCGATCGAGCTCAATCGGATCGATTAAGGTGTTTACATTA
Organism: Sinocyclocheilus rhinocerous; assembly: GCF_001515625.1. Classification (NCBI taxonomy): domain Eukaryota; kingdom Metazoa; phylum Chordata; class Actinopteri; order Cypriniformes; family Cyprinidae; genus Sinocyclocheilus; species Sinocyclocheilus rhinocerous. Next base: position 100,633 of record NW_015666593.1, read on the forward strand.
AGGTTTTTCAGTCCGATTGAGCCGTCAATCCGATTACAAATGGGTTATTTGGTTGCATGTAAACTTATCCATTGTTGCATTCAGTTGGAGTTAGTTCCGGTCTTTAAATTTGATTGGCTGATATTTTGTCCACACCACTGGGACGTTTTTTAAATATTTGCATCCTTCTGCTTGTCTTTATTGCACATTCCAAACAGACTATCGTTGTGCTTTAGAAGAAGGAATTTTTCAGTGACTCTTTCTGCAGGTTACATTATCACGCCAGTACAGGAAGTGGTGATAAGTGAGTAAGTCATTGAATCATTCACTGAATCAATCAAAAATGCTAATTCATTCAGGAACACCTAATGTACTGTATGTTTGTTGTTCGGAGACCCGTTGGTTTTCATTTAAAAAATACAAAATAGTGTAGTGATGGCAGAAACAAAAATTTTAAATTAAACCAATTACTTCCTTCAAACTTTTAATGTATTAAATGTAATCTACAAATCTTTAAATATGAGGTGTCTTAATGTGTTCTTTTATTAATTTGCAGTAATGACTTGATGTGTTTTAGGCAAGATTTGGTATGTAGTATTCAGAACCCCCTTGAGTACTGAGGTTTGTTACCGTGAGTATGTACAACTGCACTATGCACTTACAAAGCATTGCAACTTCTGTTTGTGGGCTTAATGGCAGATGTATTACAAAGTGTAAAGCCCAAAGGGGCAATGAGTGCATGAGGACACCCCTCCAAGGTTGGATCGGGGGGATTCATTGTGGTCCAATCAGGATTTGTTCCCTTCAACATATTTGATCTGCAAGTGTTTAATTACTCAATAGTGCTGATGAAGTCCTTGAGCCGCTCAATCACAGCCCTATCAGACATACAGTCCAGGGCTTTATCGAGTTTCCCTCCCACTCTTCCCATCTACAGTTGCTGAATTGGTAAAGACAGTGTGATGAGGTAAGTCACACCCATATAACACGTAACTCTTCACCCGTTCCGGTCTCGTCTTCAACACAAAGAGGTGACACTTTCAGGTCATAGGACTGAAGGATGCTCTCTCTCTCTTTCTCTCTCTCTCTCTCTCTGTGTCTTTTCCTTTTTCTCTGAAGTCTCCTGCTGTCAGTTCACACCTTTCTGAAGTGGAGAGAGATAGACCTGCTTCCATCCTCTGGCAAACAAGGCTGGCCATCAATCACTACTGCGCTGCAATGTGGCCCTCATGGCTCTTTCTGAACATGCCTCAGGTTAAATCTCAACTACTGTTCCTACTCAGCTCCTACTGTCCTAAGATGATTTAGAGCGTTACTGGGAATTTGTGACACATACACTGGAAATCTTGAAAAAATAAATAAATAAAAATCACAGAATAATAAAAAATATTCGCCAGTTTGTTTGGAAACACAATGAAACATAGGAGACATATGACATCAAAATAAAAGCTCAGTTACAACATTTGTGGATATTTAGGGGAACTGACAAGTTTTTCTGGGTTATGTTGTAATGCCTTTTGTAACTATTAAAACACAAACAAAAAATGCTTATTTTGTATTTATTTTTATTATTAATTAATTAATTAATTTTTATTTTTTGTACATTTATTTATTTTATATTGTGTATTAATTTAATTAAAGAATATTGCTGCAAGCAGTGAGGCCGGCCCAAGCCACCAGCACAACTGCCAACCCAGTGGCATCAGGAAAACATTGCACAGCAGGCAGTCTGGTTTTAAGGGTTACAGCAATGAAAGGGTTTCACTATAACATCAAGAGTATAAAACAGACAAACACACACACACACACACACAGAGAGAGAATGATATATAAAAATTTGGTAACACTTCACAATAAGGTTTCATTTATTAACATTATATTAGTTAACATGAACAATAATTATATAGCATTTATTAATGTTAGTTAATATCAGGTTCAAACCTTACTAATGCATTATTAAAATGTAAAGTTGTATCTGTGAACATTAGTTCATGCACTGTGAATTAACATGAGCATGAACATTTTCTTCATACTTTTGTAGAAAATGCATTTTTTTATATTTATTTGAACAAATCTTTTGTAACATTATACAGTAAATGTCTTTACTTTCAATCAAATTAATGTGTCCCCGATGAATAAAAATATTAATTTCTTTAAAAATAAAATATTACTGATCCCAAATTTTTGAACGGTAGTGTATTTTGGTTTTTTCCATTGGCAGATTTTTTTGTAACAGGCATAAACCTCGCTGAATATTTTTTGCAGTGTCTAGGACCCTTAGTGCACCAAACATCACAGCATTAACAAGTCGTTCCATTACATGGCAAGAGAAGAAATTGACTTTAGTCCAAAAATCAGTGCCAACATTCTGCTTGGGAGCACCTGAGGTTCAGAAACAGACAGGGCAAAGACTGATCACAGCGCAGTGCATTAGGCTGGCTAAGATGGATATCGCACTGAACGGCAGGCCTCCTGTCACCGTGCAGCGCTCCGAGCGCCCTGAGAGAGCAGCGCTGCTAAGTGTTATCAGGGCTGAAGAGGAGGAGGCAGAGAGGAAGGCTTTGTGACAGCACGTTGCTCTGTCTCGCCCCAGCCAAACTTTGCAGAGTCAGACGGGCGAATTAAATCATCAATTATAACACAAGGTGAGCTGAAAGCACCGCGTAAAGGTCGCCGAGTGGAGGGAAAAAACGGCCAGCTCAGGGCTTTTCTCTCTGCGTGCCACTCCTGAGTTTATGGGAGGTCCGGCACAGCTCAGAAATGGAGTTTACATTTTAAACAGGCAGAAAGAGGGGGGCCCCAGGCCCTGTGTGAAGATGTCAGGAGGTGACAGGGTGAGAGGGAGGAAAAGAGTAAGAGAAAGAGATGTCTGGACTGAATGTGGAGCAGCGAGGGACATTCATAACTAATTAAACAGTCAAAGCCGACGGGGCCTCAGATGCATCACGCTGCAGGTCTCAACCACAGTCCACCGGATCCCATTAGAGGAGGCTGATAATTGCTGTGTTTGTGGTGCTTCGCTCAAATGAGGGTGCAATGTTCACCATTCCGTTTCTAGTCCAAAGCCAACAAGCTGCAGTGGCCTATCACTGTGACAGCATAGAGAGGATAACTTCCTGCACTGGTCATTCCTCTTCCTCCACATAAGTTGAAGGGAACCATCCCACCTGTAATATAAACAGCATCAGGAAACATTACTGAAGCGCATCTCTTAGAGAGAATGATATATAAAAATTTGGTAACACTTCACAATAAGGTTTCATTTATTAACATTATATTAGTTAACATGAACAATAATTATATAGCATTTATTAATGTTAGTTAATATCAGGTTCAAACCTTACTAATGCATTATTAAAATGTAAAGTTGTATCTGTGAACATTAGTTCATGCACTGTGAATTAACATGAGCATGAACATTTTTATTAACTAACATTAAAAAAAGATTAATAAATGCTGTAAAAAATATATAGTTTTTTGTTCGTTTCTTGTTAGTTAATGCAATAACTAATGTTAACAAATGAGACCTAATTGTTTCCTCAGAATGGTTTGTTCTCCATATGTAAAAAGTGTTTGGATAATACACTTTATAAAATATAAGAAAATTACTGTTTCCTTTTTTACTGTTACTTTAATAAATCGCCATGGCAACACTGTTTTCCAAAAGATTTCCAAAATACGTTCACAATTTAGGTTCCTCAGTGTTTTGGCATCATGTTGAGTTAGGTGTGAATTGCATTATTGTCCTGGGAGTAGGCAAAAATCCACATTCAAACCAAAGTAGCTGACTTCCTATTGGTCGTATCTAATGACTGTAAATTAAAAAGTTGTGATGTGAATTTTTGCCAGTTCTGACTCATATGCAAAGTTTTGTGAGTTTTCGAGCATGTTTAGGCCCTCAAAAATGCAATTTACTTTGGAGAAGAAGAAGAAGAATATGAAACAGAGCAATTCCAAGAGGGTCCTTGCACCATTGGTGCTCAGGCCCTAATAATCCTTAGAAAAACAATAGGGCCATGCTCCCCAAGTGGCTAGGGCCCTAATTACAATTAAAAAAAAGTAGACCTATATAGAACTTTTATTTTTATTAATAATAACTGGATTAATAAAAAGTTAAATATATATATATATATATATATATACAGTGGGTACGGAAAGTATTCAGACCGAGGAGGCAGAGAGGAAGGCTTTGTGACAGCACGTTGCTCTGTCTCGCCCCAGCCAAACTTTGCAGAGTCAGACGGGCGAATTAAATCATCAATTATAACACAAGGTGAGCTGAAAGCACCGCGTAAAGGTCGCCGAGGGAGGGAAAAAACGGCCAGCTCAGGGCTTTTCTCTCTGCGTGCCACTCCTGAGTTTATGGGAGGTCCGGCACAGCTCAGAAATGGAGTTTACATTTTAAACAGGCAGAAAGAGGGGGGCCCCAGGCCCTGTGTGAAGATGTCAGGAGGTGACAGGGTGAGAGGGAGGAAAAGAGTAAGAGAAAGAGATGTCTGGACTGAATGTGGAGCAGCGAGGGACATTCATAACTAATTAAACAGTCAAAGCCGACGGGGAATTTACTTTGGAGAAGAAGAAGAAGAATATGAAACAGAGCAATTCCAAGAGGGTCCTTGCACCATTGGTGCTCAGGCCCTAATAATCCTTAGAAAAACAATAGGGCCATGCTCCCCAAGTGGCTAGGGCCCTAATTACAATTAAAAAAAAGTAGACCTATATAGAACTTTTATTTTTATTAATAATAACTGGATTAATAAAAAGTTAAATAGGGACATTCATAACTAATTAAACAGTCAAAGCCGACGGGGCCTCAGATGCATCACGCTGCAGGTCTCAACCACAGTCCACCGGATCCCATTAGAGGAGGCTGATAATTGCTGTGTTTGTGGTGCTTCGCTCAAATGAGGGTGCAATGTTCACCATTCCGTTTCTAGTCCAAAGCCAACAAGCTGCAGTGGCCTATCACTGTGACAGCATAGAGAGGATAACTTCCTGCACTGGTCATTCCTCTTCCTCCACATAAGTTGAAGGGAACCATCCCACCTGTAATATAAACAGCATCAGGAAACATTACTGAAGCGCATCTCTTCATCTCCGTGACTAGTTTGAGAGCTCTTGTGGGTCAGATCTGATAATGGCATGAGCAGAAGAATCATTAAGAGTCATTCTGCCATCTTCTGTCATCACCTCCAGGTAATCATGTCTCTCTTAAATGCACTTGAGCATATGAAATGAAGAAAAGGGAATATAATAAGGCTTGAGGAAAGATCCAGGTGTCTTGGAGAGTCGAGATGAGCTATACTGCATAGAAATGCGGGGTTAAAGTCTAATCTCAAATGTCAATCACAGTGTCACACCTCTATATTGCTATGTCATTTGCTTGTGTCCTAACCAAAATTCAATTGCTTTTGGAACTGGTGTTTGTTTAAAAAAAGTTTCTTACTATGAATATGAGTACCGCTGATAGCTGTTTATCGCCAGAAAAAATATAGTATATGTAAATCAATAGGGCCTAAAACACAATGTGTTCGGGGATTCATGATCATATTCATTAATCTTAAAATTAGTTAAAATATAATTTATATTATTTTTATTATATTATTATAAAATAAAAATATGTACGTTACTGTTATACGTTTTATACATGAAAGTTGGGCTTGGTAAGATTTTTTAAATGTTTTAAAAGAAGTCTTTCTCATCTAGGCTGTATTTATTTGATCAAAATACAGTAAAATAGTAATAACTGTTTTCTATTTTAATATATTTAACATTTTTATTTATTCCTGTGATGGTAAAGCTGAATTTTCTATTTAAGTCTTCAGTGTTACATGATCTTTCAGAAATCATTATAATATGCTGAGCTGGTGCTCAAGAAACATTTCTTATTATTATCAATGATGAAAACAGTTGTGTTGCCTTATATTTTTGTGAAAACCATGATACATTTTTAAAGAAAGTTCAAAAGAACAGCATTTATTAGAAAACTTTCGTAACATTATAAATGCCTTTACTGTCACTTTTGATTTATTTAATGCATCCTTGCTTAATAAAATTATTAGTTTCTCTAAAAAAAATCTTACTGACTTTTAAACAGTAGTGTAAATATAATAAACATATTAAATTAAATAACAGACAATATATCAAAAATAAATGTTTTAACTAATCTGACTAATAATTTAACATGTAACTATAACAGAATACAGAGCTGATGGTAACACTTTACAGCAAGGTTCACCATACTTTATGTATCATGAACAACATTCTTACAGTATTTATTAATGCAAGATATTAAAATTCTGTCTGATAACTGATCTCTGGTCAATATTAAGATTCTTCCAGACCATGCTTGTTATATAATTCTGTTGTCAGCTGGATTTAGCACTCTGACAACCGTTTCTTGCTGCTGTGTGCCTAGCATTTCCTTTCTGAGCAACCATGAACTGTGATTCCCATGGAAGGGCAAGTGTTCAGTTCCATGATGTGCGAGGTTGGAAGAAAAGCTTCACACTACCTAAACAAATATGAAAGCACCAAAATCTCTAGAGCAAGGGTCTTCAACCGGTACTGCAGTAAACATCCATTAATTAATGTTTAATCACAAGTCATTTTTCCTTAAAAAAATTTAAACATGGGTAAAAAAAAAACATCACAAAGTCTATTTTAAATATAAGCACCCTGAAACGAAAGCAAGAGCTCATTCAGTTGATACTGCAATGATATAATATTATTGGTGAAACAGATTTAGCAAACGTTCCATTGCATTTTTGAGTTTGAGCTCTGAAGAATGTGAAAGGTTCCTGTTTACAGCGTGTTTTTGCAGCAGAGAGAAATGTAGCTAATCACAGACATGTTTGTTGATCTCTTGAATGCAATGGCCAATCAGAGGTGTTTAAGTAAGAATCCACTCACCGCTCACAACGCCGGAGTTTTTATTCAGTGTTGAATTATGCTCACTTTCCTCTCTCATTAACAAACAACGACACGATGGAAGTAAGAGATTCATTATGTAGTGTAGACAGCTTGAACTGAGATGAGTGACAGCTTTTTAGCGATTGTAAAGTAAGCAGTCTTTCTCACTTTCGAGGCTATAGAGCAGCGGTGGCGAACTCCGGTCCTGGAGAGCCGCAGCCCTGCAGAGGTCAGCTCCAACCCTAATTAAAACTCACCTGCCTGTAGCTTCCTAGTAACTGTTCAGACCTTGATTAGCTTGTTCAGGTGTGTTTGATTAGGGTTGAAGCAAAACTCTGCAGGGCTGCGGCTCTCCAGGACCGACGTTCGCCACCCCTGCTATAGAGCTATAATCCGTTGAATAAAAGTATTGTTTTTCATGCTGCTAAGAGAACCGACAGCCAATTACACACTGCAAAATTGACATTGTGATACTAGCACGGGACAAAAATATGGCATGTAAAATAGATATGCGCAATGTAAATGCAGAGTAATAGACTACTAGAAAAATATTCATATCAATATATTATACTCACTGTACATTGCTATTTTTGTCATGGTGGGGTCCTTGTTTACACATTACATCTGCACTTTATTTAAAAAAAAACTCACTAATTTCAGATATTTGATTCTTAATTGTCCATCTAACAGTAAAATTAAAATGCTAATTTTTAGTAAACTTGAAGCTTAAGTTTAACAAAATGTTTATTTGTCCATCTGACAGTAAAATTAAAATGTGAATTTTTAATAAACTTGTAGCTGAAGTTCAGGTAACTGTAAATGTCTATCTGATTAGTCAAATTAAAACGTATGCTCTGCAAATCCATTAAAATAAGTGATTTTTATCTCAACATGTTTTTTTTATGATGCATTTTAACAAGTCATATACAGGCATGTGCAACAACAATAATGTGCATTGTTCTGATCTACTGTCCTAACATAATATACATGTAACATATTTATTCTTAATCATAATATGGTTAGTTTCTATTAATATTGAAGGCTATATGCTTAATATGTAGCTCTGCTTGACACATTTTGCTCCATGTCTCTATCACCTAAGGGGTCCTTGCCCTGAAAAACATTGAAGACCCCTGCTCTAGAGAGCTTCGCACAAATAAAGGTGTATAAAATAGTTTTTCCTCACCCGGCCATTGACTTCACCTTTCCACCATCCATTGGTACTCTTGATATAGATCTTCACCAGGTCGCCCACCTGCAGAGAGAGTTCCCGTGTATCTCTGGAGCCGAAATCATATCGTGCCAATGCAATGCCAAGCACTCTCGGGGTCAAAACTGTGGAAGAAGTGGAACAAAAACAAGTTGTTAGAAAAAAGACAAGAATGAGAGACACCAGTGTTGTCACAAGACATGCCAAGTAGGACAATGTGAATGTGCAACAAGATTATTGGAGATTTGGAGTGAAAACGGCACAAATGGCATTGCATCATGCACAGACATTGTCGATCCACTCTCTCCACAACTCTCAGAAAGCACACATACACTACAGAGAGAGCTAAAGCAAACACAGGGAGAAGAGACTGAGATGGCTGGAGGGGGAAATGAATGAGACAGGTGGCTGATAGCTGTACCTGACCAGAAGGGTAAGGGGGAGGGAGGAACAAAACTGTAGCTGGTGGGACTCAAAACATGAAGCCCACACAGCACTGGAGCTTAGGATCCAAGCCGAGGCAGAGCAAAGAAAATAGGAACACAAAAACCCAGAGATCTTAACAGAGACATTTTCAACAAAACAAACATAAACAATCTGATGTAAAGAACTTCACACAGCACTGGGTGCATCAACACTCTCCTTGAAATATATCTTGAGATTCATGATTGAAAAATGTCTCAATGAACATAAAATAAAGTCAATAAGGTCCATTGTTGTTTTCAACTAGGACTGCGCAAAATTGCCAAAAATATATTATTCAATATATAATATACAATATTCATTTCATACCATTAATGGGGAAGGAAATGCATTCCACATGTTTCTTAGACCTCAAGAATGAATGTAAACATAACTTTACAAGTAAACTAAACTAAAATGAATTCATAAAACATTAACAATTTAATCCATCTTTCAAAATGTAATCAATATGCTAATTTGGTCCTCAAGAAACATTTCTTATTATCAATGTTGAAAACAGCTTTGCAGCTCAGTATTTTTGTGGAAAATGTTATGATTTTTTTCATGATTTTTTTGAAGAATAAAAGTTTAAAAGAACAGCATTTATTTGAAGTAAGAATCTTTTGCATTGTTATAAATGCATTTACTGTAATTTTTGATCAAGTTAATGCATCTTACAAAATTTAATCAAATTAAAATACAATTAACAACAAAACATTTTTAAAGTTAAATGTAAACTTAAATGTAAACAACTTTTTCTCAACTTTCAGTAAACAACTTGTATACTGAATAAATTAAAATATGCACAAAAAATAAATTGGTTGTATGATATTTCTTAAAATAATAATAATAATAAATTATCAATGTGAGGTTAAAATTTATTATCGGTACCATGGATTTATTTTTTCAGATAAATATGGATATCCATTTATTGCACAGCCCTATTTTGGACGCCATTGACTTGATATGGACAAAAACACATTCTTCAAAATATCTTCTTTCATGTTCCACAGAAGAAAGTCATGCAGGTTCAGAATGACATGAAGGTGAATAAAAGATTGAATAAAATTTGGACTACTTCAGCCATTTGGACTACTTTAATGGACCACATACTACATTATTTGGGCAGACGCAGCTGGGATAAGGTTTAAAGAAAAAAAAAAAAAAACTTCATACAGGTTGGAAATGACATAGGCAACCCATTCCTGTAAGTGTCAAGATTTTTTTTTTGTTCACCATTTTCTCTAGGTGTTCTCATAGCTTTTGGCAAGAACATGCGAGTGTGTGCTCCTGGCCCTGTCACTGACGCAGCTGTGAAAGCGTTCATACAGAGCGCGAGTCCTGTTACCATCTGAACGCCCATCTGAGCATCCAGGACTTTCTAATATGTAAACTAGCAAATGTCAAATCCACAATATGTTTGCCTGCCTGCTTTGCATCTCCTTTGGGGATAACGAAGCAGTAGGCGACGAGCCACCTACTTTTTCCTGTGACACTGTCACTCAGAAATCGCCTGCAGAAATCATGCAGCCAATCACACTTGCGATATCTATAGTCAGAATTGAAACCGATGCGATATCTGTCTAGTAAATAACATTCCTCACATTAGCTTATCAAACACAACCCTGATATCTCCCTTTGTGTTCAACGTGTTTACCAAACACTCGACGCCTGCAGATGTGTCAGCGCCCACACGCCGAATGATCTGTCGGCGTATTTGTGTGTGTGTTTTGGTTTGGGGCACATCAGCGAGAGCGCTGTCCCAGGATGCATCGAGGGCCCGGATTTTCTGCTGAGGTTTGTGAAAGGATGTATCACTGAGAGTGGCAGTCGAACATAAAAACCTCTAACAAGCCGAGAATGCTAAAGAAAAAAGGCCAAAGAGAACAGCAAAATCCCCAATTCACAATCCCCACTATCCCGGTCTTTCTATCAACAGAGTCGTACTCATTCGCTAAGCCTTTTTCTACGTGATACGTCTCTCTCTGTTCAATAAAGCTGACTTTGTGTCTCCACTAGTTGCCCTTTCATTTCTCAGTGCAGGGACTGTTTTTCTCTTAGCTGCGCGAGAGAAAAGCAGCCAAGTCCCTACAGGTGAGGGGGAGCTTAGCATCCATCATGGCTTTTTCCTGTAACTCAAAGCAAACTGTCATGTCATGTCAGAGAGATTGCCGGTGCTACTTGAGCGCAGTGCTGGTGTCTAGTTTAGCCGAGTCCTCTCCCTCACTGCGTCGCCTGCAGCAGCAGCTGCAGAGCCAGACACAAACAGCCATTTGTGCCGAGTGCGTACGACCCGCTTTGCAGCATCTGTCTGTCTCTTTGAGGAGCCATCTTGGGCAATGAGAGCTGAAGTAAACACATACTTTATACACTGTGAAAAGCAACACGTGTACAGGCACACTCTACGTTTCATCCAACCTTTATATTTAATCAAAAGAGTCTGAGAGGTGTCAGGACGCATAAGCAAGTCACCAGCTAAAACACATCTTGAGAGCAAGATATGCCTCCTGGCATTAAAAGAGGACCTGTCTGAAGAACCGCTCACACTGACGGTGATTTTAATCGCTGAAGGTCGACAAGGTCATTGTACTGCTGGCCGCTAGTAGGCATTCCTGCTGCTGGATGCCCTAGTGTTACTGCGCAACTGGCCATAACTCTTCAAACCGTATTGTAAGTGCAAATTAACATGTCTTTCTGTTTTAGCAACAAATTCTGCAGGGGAACGTTTTTTTGGGGGGATATAAATTACAGCAGTGCATACAGTAATGCATCATATCATTCATCAGTGGCAATAGTTAAGTATTTGTACTTGTTTGCATCTGTACTTTATCTGAATGTTTTTATTTTTGCAAACCTTTACTTTTATTTCTGTAACACAGTTCGTAGTTCGGGAAGAAGGAGGCATGAACCGGCGAACATTCAAACAAAACTTTAATAATAAAATAAACACAAAATAGCGCGACAGCCCCTCGCGGACGACTGTCGTGCACATACAGAACCAAAACACAAAATAAAATCCAGGCCTGGTCCTCTCTCGTCTTGCACTGTCGTCACTCCTCCTTTTATCCTTCCGGAGCTCCTCCGTGGGACTCGAGACCGGTGAGTGGCGCAGGTGTCGTGCATTATCACTTACTCCACCGGCCTCGCTCCGTTCCCATGGCCCCGCCCCACTCGTCACAATTACATTCCAAAGCATAGGCGCCATCGTGAAGCTCAGGCAGCGCGGATTTCGAACACCATTGCATAGCATCCATCTGGCGAACCTCCGCTCTCTACCCAACAAAACGGACGAACTCCTTCTGCCGACACCCGCAGTGTGTTACATTAAGAGTGATGCAAAAGACATTTGAAATCTGATTTGAGCAGCCAGAGCATCTAGACTGAGATGCCTCTGTAAAAATCTGATTGGAATTGCACTTCAAACCACCTCCATATGTGGTTTAAATAAAATGTGAAAAACAAAAAATCCGATTTCATGTGTTTTTTACTGTTCAGACCTTCAAAAACCCAATTGGATAATATCTATTATGCAAAAAAAATCAGATTTTTGCTAAAAGTCTTAACAAGGCCTAACTAAAGTCATCATATAGTCAGAGCGAATTTAAACAAGGTGTATGATACTCACCAGCAGGTCTGAATCCACTATCAAGCTCCTTATAGGGCACCTGCAGAGTAGTGTCCAGAGTACGGAAACCCTCTTTCAGAGAGTGCTGTTTGTAATACTCAACCAGTCCCTGGACAGAAAAAAATCACAAGTTTAAAAGCTTATTTCAGGGATTCCCAAAATGTTTTGCCAGCTGATCTTCTTTGACCTAAAATATTCACTTAAAGTCCCTCCTGTAATTTTAAGTTAATATTTCAATAATTTAACAACACATTCCCATGTTCACGGTTCTCTTTTTTGTTGCTTAATGGTTAAATCGCATGAAGGCAAACAAACAAAATATATCATCTGTTTAGTAAGTGCTTTTGATTATTTTTATTTATTTCCATAAATTCGCACTTACATATTATCAGATTAATAGTATGCATTTTTGGCGTGCTGTCCGAGGGGAGGGCTCCGAGCTCGGAATATAGCCCGAACCCAGAGAACTCCCCGTATCCCCAAGCTGGTAGAAGAATAGTTAGGAATGAGGAGGGGTGCCAGAAAAACTGTCGTGGGACAGAGGTAAGTTGGCTGTATATATTTACTATCATGCTAATTAAGTTGATTATCTGAACGTGCTCCACCTGTGCTGAATTAGTTGATTATCTGAATGTACTCCTCCCGAACTTTGTTCAAAAGATCATTTAATTTTACATTTTTATGAGTTCTGTCAGAACCACTATCAGCAAAGATGACTGACAATTAGCATACAGTTTGGATTGGTGGTATGGTTCTGTTCTGGGCAAGAACTCCCTGCACATCCATACAGCCTAGCATGGATAAGAGCAGGGAGAGCAGCGATAACCCCCGAAACAAAACCATATGCTGATATCCCTCAACACAAACTGTGTTGAAAATCTCAATGCCTTAAGCAACAAGAATGTTGCCCTTACCCAATAATCCAATGAGTATGTTGCCAAAACCCGCATAAGCCATAGCATCAAGCATGACCTAATGAGCATGTTGACAATACCTCAAAAGCTTAAGCAACATGTTCTAAATAACAACCCGCTAGCTTTAAGACAAGCATATTTCCAACAGAAACCAGATAGGCTTAAGAACAAGCATGTTCCCAATACAACTAATAACTCAGTCACTTATAGGTAGACGTGAATCAGCTGATGTGAACTTGACTAATGTGACCTGCCAGAACTAACATTACGCTTGATTTATTTCAGTATTACCTTTCCAACAACTGCAGTGGGGAAACCCTGCCTTATTTTATCTTAGTGAAACAACTGCAATTGCTTATAGACGCTCACACTTACAAAAACATACATACATTGTTTTATGGATGTGCACCATGGTAATACCATGTATTCTTTGATACACCCTGGAGTACCATGATATATGAATTAATAATTATTCAGTACTATTGTATATATTAAAGCTTTCCTTATTACATGCTGTCACCACAGTATATTTTATTAGGGAACTTTAGCATGTTATAACCATCTAGAAATTGTTTTAAAAAGGTTGCAGTAGTATTGATGACTCTGATTAATAGCTGGACTCACATTATTAATTATGCTAATGAAATACAGAAATATGCAGATCAGCACATGTTCTGGTTTTTCGATAAAAAAAGCTCAGGTCTCTGCAGCACAGCCAGTGACACTAAATTATAGCACCCTACATATGTATTCATACGGTGCTGATAAATAAAGCAAATGATGATGAAGACCAATGCTCTCAAACCCACTTACTAATACAGTCTTGAACGTCCTGCTTTCAGCAATGTAGAAACAGCCCTCCTTGGTGAGGATCTTAATGTGCTTTACATCATTGTTGTACCTGCAGATGGCAGAGAATTACTGTAACCATACCAAGATTGTCAATATTTCAACAATGTCAGCCATCTTAATGACGTTTTCTTGGGAATGTGCTGACAAACAAAAGTTAATGCCTAAGATGAGCAATAAATGAGTGTTAATAAGTGAAGTGAGTGAATGATGACAGAATTTCCATTTTTGGGTGAACTATTCCTATAAATACTGGATCTAAAGATGTCATGAGAAGGAGATCCAATGTTCAGTGGTAGGTTATTCTATAACCTTGAACCAGATACATAAAATCCCCAATCCCCTTTAAACATTAAACGTGAGCTTGTTGTGGAGCGCTAACTATAACTATAAGGATGTGGAATAGTGCTGTCAGTCCCTAACTCCAAGTCAACACATTTAGAGGATAAAATATTTTGACAAAGACCTTGTGATTGGTTTTAAGCATGAGACATGCAACTATTAAATGTTCTGAGGTAATAAAGCCCATAGTGAGTATGCAGTGTGGTCACTCACTGACCACATCCATGCTACACATTAAGCTGTATGCAAATTCCATGATGCATAATGCATCGGGTTGCACACAGAGGGAAATGCATGAAGAAATCTAAGCCTTGCATGCAAAAGGACATTCGTGCAAGGACCTCACGGACCATCCGTCACGCCAATTTTATGTGCAATAAAAACACGCTGGCACAAATATATGAAGTTGTATAATAGCTCGACGTACTTGATGCTGATAGCGTACTCTCTGCTCTCCCGGCTCCTGTATCGCACCAGGTAGGTGCTGTTCTCTCTCTCCATGAGCTCAGACTCTGCGTGGTGCCTCTCCATGGGTCCAGCGAACCTGCTCGCATGAGCCAACATGCACGTGGTTAAAACCAAAACAACAACACTCAGCACATGCAGTCATGTAGGTTATTTTGTGTGTCATGTAGATATTGGAATAAATGTGACTAAACATTTAGTGTTGAGACTTACCAGGGTTGAGCTGAATAGTCAACTGTCCTTGGTCCCTGTGGATGAGAAACATTATAAACAATGTCATTCATTATTAGTATATAGTATATACACTACAAATTCTATCATGACAACTCTCTGAAGATTTAAGCATGGTAATGGATATAACAATGTTAATGTATTTGGTCTTGGCAGAATAGATATTCTACACTGCTGAATTGCTGCTGCTGTTGGTTATTGCTGTTGTTGTAGATTATTGCTGCTGCTGCTGCAAAGCAAGTACAGGAACTTGCTACTGCCAAAATACATACGCCAATACGGCGCTGTAAGTATTTAAGACATACTGCTGCTGCACAAATAGCATATAAAATAACCCGTAGCAGTTCTATACAGGTGGAGGTGGGGGAGGTGGAGGGTTTCAGAGGAACTCTGAAAGCGCGCTGCAATGCTCAAGCGAATGCTAATCAGCCATTTAAATGTAAAGCAGCAAGTTCATCAGCTGCATATGCAACATGAATATCATCACGCTGTGAATATCATCAGTTTGCACTGAGGACCCATCAACCTGTGCCATCTAGAGTTTCATGACAGAACTTGGCATTTACATCCATTTATGTTTTTCATTATCTATAAACATTTTGCTATAAAGGTTTGTGCTGAAACTAAATTAGTTTTGTTTACAGATATTAGTAAAAACATTTATAATATTGCAAAACAATTCTATTTCAAATAAATGCTCCTCAATAAACTTGCTTTTCATGAAAGAATCCTGAAAAAAATCACAGCTTGCACAAAAATACTAAGCAGTAAAAACTGTTTTCAACATTGATAATAATATGAACTATTATTAATAACTAAGCACCAAATTAGCATATTAGAATGATTTCTGAAGAATCATGTGACACTAAAGACTGGAGTAATGGCTACTGAAAATTCAGCTTTGCCATCACAGGAATAAATTACACTTTCAAATATATTAAAATAGAAACCATTATTTTAAATTGTACTAATACAACAATATTACCGTTTTTACTGTTTGATCAAATAAATGCAGCCTTGGTGAGCAAAGAGGCTTCTTTCAAAAATATTTAATAATCATAATTATTCAAAACTTCTGGAGACCGATGTACTGTATATAGTAAACACAAATACAAATCAACAGCATTAAAATGATTACGCAAGTCATACAAATATACATACTTACACATGGGCAGGGCTTGACTGCATCACTTGGAAAGAAGCCGGCCTCTTGTGTTGTCAGGATTTTGCCCTGCCAAGACGTGTGGTTGTTAATTACATTATATTTGCCTTGAAGCAATGCTCTCCCCTCCCCTTTGCATTAATAAATCTAAGACAATTAGCTCACAACAAGCAGTGAATCTCATTTAGAGCCACAGTTAATTACTGTTCAGCTCCAACCCACGGTTAAATTCCGTTACGCATCAGAATGAAAGCATCATCTAATGCTGAATAATCATACAGCTTCCACAGCAGAACCTCGTGAATCATGACACTCGCCAATAAGCCATTGTTTGATATTGCTGCTCTGAGCATATTTGGATTTATTAATTACATCAGACTCGAGTTTTGTATTATGTCCTCGTGCAATAGATTGTATTGAGCAATCGCAGGCCGGATGCCAGTTTTAAAATAGGCTCATTTCTTGCATGGCTTCAGACACAATTATCTGTATATTTTTGGATAAAAACCGACAATTCCCCACGACTCAGTGTGAAACAACAGCTGGGAGGTTATAATGCACTGCGAACGCGGTGGAACCAGATGCCAAAATTTAGCAGCCTAAGATTGATTGTGAGTTTGGCTGAAGGTTTGACTGAGGGTGTAATGAGCCTCTTCTCAAACAACTATACTGCAAAATATGTATTTTTCTTTAATGGCTCCCTTTAAGATAATCTTTAACAAGTATGAAATGAATTTCAGAAAAATGCACCTCTACCACAAATTAGATCGGAGCCCCAAACTGGAACTGTATTCATGATTTATTCAGCTTAATAATGTTTAGCCATAGCTTTTGAAAGCCCTTTATATTTGTTACGCCACAGATAAGCGTATGATAAAGATTAAACTTATTACCCCATTAGAGTAAACCGTTGGCAGCCTAAAGGATCAAATTAAATTACAGTGATCGATTGCACTGTTCTGACAACGGGACAGAGATAATTGTCTTCCAGTAACATGGGAGATGGATGCTTAGTGCTCTGTAATTCCATTCTTTGGTGTCATGGGACCCTGAAGATTTAGTAGCCTTATTAAGAGTTAAGTGTCATTTCACACAAGATAAAATAAACCAGTGATGTGCATTATCATTCAACAGTAGCGCTTCTCGCTCCCCTCTATGACCTGCCTAGTGTGTGGAGAACCACGGCTGACACGCACGTCTAGCCCCTGCCCGTCGCAGTCTGTTGGCTCGGTGAATCTCTTGGCATCCATTTTTGAGCTGTAGGGTTTTTTTTTACCTCGGTGTGTGCTATCAGGCAGAAATGGCCCAGCATAAAGCATGGGAAATCTCACTAAGTGTCTATTCCCCGCCGAGCTGTTCGGTAACACCAGGAGGAAGATGGGGTTTTAGTGTCACCATAAACCATAGAGAAAAAGAGCCACAACAGCCCGGCACAAGCCAGAAATTAATAACACAAGAACAGTCTGTGACAATAAACTTGAGACAAAACTGCAATGCTGAAACATGCCTGACTGTACTCTGTAGTCACTATATCTGACGGCTCATTTAGGTATCAGTTCATATTAGAAAGCAATGTGAAAAAAAAAAGTTTTCAGTCATTATTTAGTTTACACTTTTGTATATTGTACTAAAGTTGTAATTACAGATTGTTGAGTACGGAGTATGGTAAATTGAGTACAGGTCTGTTTGTATTTTCAGTAATAAATACAGTAATTGTCCGGCAGCCATATCACCCTGTAGCCCGAGACTGGTTACCCACTGAAGCTAAGCAGGGTTGAGCCTGGTCAGTACCTGGATGGGAGACCTCCTGGGAAAACTAGGTTGCTGCTGGCAGAGGTGCTAGGGAGGCCAACAGGGGGTGCTCACCCTGCAGTCTGTGTGGGTCCTAACGCCCAGTATAGTGATGGGGACACTATACGGTCAACAAGCACCGTACTTCAGATGAGACGTTAAATTACTTTAAATCAAATTTTATAATTAACTTCCGTTGGCTATGGAAATACAGGTTATTGCATTTATCTTTTTGTTGAAATGTCACAAGACATAGCTGTGGAAAAGGTTATGTGTGCCCTATTTGCTTTGATATATGTTGTGATCAAGCTTCAGGGTCCCATGACACCACAGAACACAATTCCGCTATTTGGTGTTTAAATAGTGCTGTACTTCATCTGACCTGCCACCAGGAGCTGTGAGGATCGGCACAGATGACCTCTATGACATCACCAATATGAGCATTCAGCGGCGGTCCGCCCAGAGGACTGGGAACCCCAAAATAGTCTCTGATGACTAGCATTTTTGGCAAACCTGTAAAAACAAAATGTGACATAAAATCAAAACTGCCACTATTCCTAAAACATGTTCCTTGTCTTCTTTTGCATGTTGCATTTGTATACATAATTCATAATTCCAAATAAAAGATTTTTGACCTACTTTACTTCTAAAAAGTTTTGATTTTTGCTGATGTCACCAACCCTCTTATATTTGAACCGCTTGGCTCCATTTTGGTACTTAACATCCAATTTTTACAGTCAGCAATTAATTCCCAGTGGAAACAATCAAGTCAACAATGAAGTAATTGAGAGCAATTAGGCAAAATATCTCTCCCAAATAAAAAAATACAAATAAAGAAAAAAATAAAGCCAGAAAAATACCTCTCAAACCAGCAGTTAACGAAAAGTTTACCCCATATCCTTATGATACACTTAATAACAACTATTCGTAGTGGCTTTTTATAAAGTTTATAAAAATGTATTCCACATCAAGCTTTACAACCACTGTTTTTGCTCCACTACAGCATTGTGCTGGAGCTCAGTGGGTGACCCTTCCAACCCAAAGCAAATGTCCACTTTTCTCTTTCACAAAGGACA
>NW_015666593.1:126315-145934 GCF_001515625.1 Sinocyclocheilus rhinocerous
TTATTCTCATAAGTTTAGTTTATTGAATAATAGATGTATTATATGATTTTTTTCTAATTCATTGTTTTCTTAACTCAACAAATACAATTTCTGATTTAAATATAAAATTGTGTTAATGTTCTGTATGAATAATATTCTGTAAAACATATATTTTAAAATATTTTCTGCTAAGGCACATTTTATAGTTTCCTAAACAAATTAATATGCGTTGAAAATATTTTATTATTTTAAAATGACCTGTTTTCTTTATTTACTTGACACATCAAATGTCTCATATTTTGTCTCTTGGTAAACTAACTTAAAAAAAAAAAAATTAGGGGCAAAATTGTTGGTCGTGGTGAACACCAAAATTGAGGGGCATCATTTGTGTAAAAGCTGATATGAAGTTGATAGTTGTATAATTAATTTTCTCACAACAAAGTTTGAACTGGTTTATGCCAGTTTCACTCTTTGTTCAAAAATATATATTTTTGATATTTTTACGATGGATTTTCTTAAAGTTTAAGATTTAACTTCTGTATCTGGGATAAGTTTGAAATAATACAATTTGCATAAAAAGCATTTGAAAAGTAGAAAATGCAAACAGTTGTTGATGACAGGCCAAAATGAATTTACCATATTAAAATAATTAAAATCGGCAATTCATTATGCTGCAAACCCCCCCCCCCCACAAACTACATATACTATAACAATGTTTTATTATAATATGATTATTGCTTTGTATTAGTAATAATATTAGTAGGTTTTATTATTGAAAATGTTACTCGGATTTTGAGATGATGATAATGAATGTTAATTTTGCCTAAAATGCTGAGCTAGATTTGCCAAAGGGATAAAATAAAATAAAGAAAGATATGTGAAAAGTTATTGCATACCGCTGATGAAAAAAACAGGAAGAAAAAAACCCAGATACAAAATAGCAAAAAAGTGACCTCATATTTAGTATACATTTAATTCAAACCATTCATTATACATTTAATTTAACCATTTAATTATTTTTTGTATAAAAAAATAGAGGTTGTAAACATTGATTATTGCAGCGCATTTTATATACGTGTGTACTGTACACTGTCAGAGATAAATCTGTAAAATGACTGGCAGTACATTATCCATTAATTTTACAGACATTTCTGTTAACTATAAAACACAACACAATGCAATATAAAATTCAAAATGCAGTCTGAAAATGAATATAGAAAAAATTGTACCCTATTTTCACAGATGTTTTTGTAGAGTGTAGATCTGACATAATGGTCCACCTCTAATCTGAACTGATAGGAATGAACGCCTCTCAATGGTTCGAGCACAGATCCAACTCAATTCAGCCCCTCAGAAGCCCAAGCAAGCACTCACCTCCTCCATGGCTCTGGCACAGGTAGGGGAAGCGCCAGACGTTGCCCAAACCCACACAGAATCCCACGCAGGTCAGCATGTACTGGGCTTTGTTGTCCCACTTGGGTCTGTCTCCAGCCTCTTCCACCTCCAGCCGTTCCAGCTCATCATGGCTCAGGATCCTGTCCTCCAGGCCTGGGTTCGGCAGCTTCAGCTTCATGATCTCCTGGGCTCCCTGCGGTGGGTATCTGTGGGGGAATCTCTGATGGTGTCGACAGCAGGGAGCTGTGGGAGATAAGGACCGTCTGAGTGGATGCAGGTAGTATATGTAGTGAACTTTGGCATCGTCCCACCAGGCCAGTGAGTCACGGAGTGTCTTGAAGATGGGGAAAATGTCCTGTCAGCTGAATGTGAAAAGAAGGGCTGTGACTGAGACTCTGTGCATGGCAATAATTAATGTCTTATCAGAGATTGAGAATCTGATTACATGTACATGTCTCTGCGTACCCATTCTTGTGGTTAATAACTAAAGATAATGATTTTTACGGCACTTTGGAGGTAAGTCAAAGATCCTTAACTGTCCCATCAGCACACAAAGAGTAGAAAAAAAGTCACTTGACAGATAATATATTTATTCAGTGCGCAGTATAATCAAGTTTTCATTGAGTCATTAAAAGCAGTTCACTTGATAAGGGATGATGTTTTTGTGACTATTTCCTGTGATTCATGTGTGAAAACTGATTATTTTATCAAAAAGCTTGCAATTTGTGATCATCAGCAACTTTCAAATCACGTTTTTTCTTATTCAGGTATATAGAAATGAAGGAGGGATGACAACTTCTGTTTCCTAAGTTTGTGGTGAGCTTGGTTAAAGAAAATAGAAATGGCAAAATGTTTTTACTGATTTGCATCAAGGTCTTTAGTGCAAAGATTTGTGCAAGTGCAAGGTTTTACTGCAAAGATAAAGAGTGAAGGACAAATAAAAAAAACGTAATAATAATAATAGACTCTAAGAAAAGTCTGTAAAATGGGGTCCAAAGTACTGTGTTAATACGAAGATTTTTCACAGATGTTTTACCTGTTTTTTTGCATTGTGTTGTATTTTAGGGTTAAGTGAAATGTCCGAAAACTTATGGCAGAAAATAACCATAAACTTTTGTTCTACAGACAGTGTAAATAATAATTAAATAATCTTAAAATTCCTTATTTTTTAAATCATTTTCTGGAAGTTTTGGAATTGCTGTGGTGACTTGATCTGATTATTTGATTGTTTTACACAGTTGAAGACATATAAAGTTTATAGAAAGTTTACTGAACCTTCTGCAAATCCGCTTAGAGCAAAGGTGTTATTTTTTTTAAGGAGCTTTTATCAAATATTTGCTAAAGACATTGTTTGAGTAAAGATTAAGCATTAGTGTAATGCAAATAATCAATTATCTGCTGTAGATAAGTTACCAATTAGATAAAATGGCAAGAAAAAAGACAGAAAGATTATGAAATTAACAATAACACAGCTACATATATGTATATATACTGTATACAGTGGGTACGGAAAGTATTCAGACCCCCTTAAATTTTTCACTTTTTGTTATATTGCAGCCATTTGCTAAAATCATTTAAGTTAATTTTTTTTCCTCATTAATGTACACATAGCACCCCATATTGACAGAAAAACACAGATTTGTTGACATTTTTGCAGATTTATTAAAAAAGAAAAACTGAAATATCACATGGTCTTAAGTATTCAGACCCTTTGCTGTGACACTCATATATTTAACTCAGGTGCTGTCCATTTCTTCTGATCATCCTTGAGATGGTTCTACACCTTCATTTGAGTCCAGCTGTGTTTGATTATACTGATTGGACTTGATTAGGAAAGCCACACACCTGTCTATATAAGACCTTACAGCTCACAGTGCATGTCAGAGCAAATGAGAATCATGAGGTCAAAGGAATTGCCTGAAGAGCTCAGAGACAGAATTGTGGCAAGGCACAGATCTGGCCAAGGTTACAGAAAAATTTCTGCTGCACTTAAGGTTCCTAAGAGCACAGTGGCCTCCATAATCCTTAAATGGAAGACGTTTGGGACGACCAGAACCCTTCCTAGAGCTGGCCGTCTGGCCAAACTGAGCTATCGGGGGAGAAGAGCCTTGGTGAGAGAGGTAAAGAAGAACCCAAAGATCACTGTGGCTGAGCTCCAGAGATGCAGTCGGGGGATGGGAGAAAGTTGTAGAAAGTCAACCATCACTGCAGCCCTCCACCAGTTGGGGCTTTATGGCAGAGTGGCCCGACGGAAGCCTCTCCTCAGTTCAAGACACATGAAAGCCCGCATGGAGTTTGCTAAAAAAACACCTGAAGGACTCCAAGATGGTGAGAAATAAGATTCTCTGGTCTGATGAGACCAAGATAGAACTTTTTGGCCTTAATTCTAAGCGGTATGTGTGGAGAAAACCAGGCACCTGTCCAATACAGTCCCAACAGTGAAGCATGGTTGTGGCAGCATCATGCTGTGGGGGTGTTTTTCAGTTGCAGGGACAGGACGACTGGTTGCAATTGAGGGAAAGATGAATGCGGCCAAGTACAGGGATATCCTGGATGAAAACCTTCTCCAGAGTGCTCAGGACCTCAGACTGGGCCGAAGGTTTACCTTCCAACAAGACAATGACCCTAAGCACACAGCTAAAATAATGAAGGAGTGGCTTCACAACAACTCTGTGACTGTTCTTGAATGGCCCAGCCAGAGCCCTGACTTAAACCCAATTGAGCATCTCTGGAGAGACCTAAAAGTGGCTGTCCACCAACGTTTACCATCCAACCTGGCAGAACTGGAGAGGATCTGCAAGGAGGAATGGCAGAGGATTCCCAAATCCAGGTGTGAAAAACTTGTTGCATCTTTCCCAAAAAGACTCATGGCTGTATTAGATCAAAAGGGTGCTTCTACTAAATACTGAGCAAAGGGTCTGAATACTTAGGACCATGTGATATTTCAGTTTTTCTTTTTTAATAAATCTGCAAAAATGTCAACAATTCTGTGTTTTTCTGTCAATATGGGGTGCTGTGTGTACATTAACGAGGAAAAAAAAATTAACTTAAATGATTTTAGCAAATGGCTGCAATATAACAAAGAGTGAAAAATTTAAGGGGGTCTGAATACTTTCCGTACCCACTGTATATTGGCCCCACACAGTGAGGAGGATTGGAAGATGGTTTATGTAGCCAATGACTCTATAAGAATCACAGTTGGAGACTGCAGACACTAATTGGGTTTTGGGGTTAGAAAGTATCCAAAACTATGAACAGACCTGTTTCATGTTCCCTGTGAGTGTGTGCGTGTGCGTGTGTGTGTGTGTGTGAGTGTGTGTTTTGCCCCTGTCTGCTGTGTGCCTTGTTTGTCTCCATATTTATCCTCATTAGTAGCCATAGCCACTCATTGGCATTGGTTTTGCTCTCCTGTTTATAAATAGTCCCTGTGTTTTCCTTGTGCTTTGTCAGTTGTTGAATGTAAAATAAATAACATTTATTTTATTTTTCTATGTATTTTTCCATGTTTTGTTTATTTATATATACATATGTGTATTTTTATTCTCATATAATTTTTTTTCTATCTGTGTGTTGTCTCTGTGTACTGGAAGCTTGTGACACTAAAACAAATTCCTTGTATGCGCAAACATCCGTGACAATAAACTTGTTCAGTTTACCCATGCATGTTTTTGTTCCTGGTTATCTGTGTTTCTGGTTCTTTGTTTATTTTACTTCATTAAACTCCCTGCAAATAGATCACCTCCGCTTGTTTGCACCTGCACCAACATTACAGAACAACTGACCATTGTTATGGATCTAGCAGGAGTCCATCTGATCCTTCTTCGCCAGGGATAGCGTTCCCTCAAGGACCACGCCCGTGAGTTTTTGGACCTGGCCTACCACACGCACTTTACGGACAATTCACTCATAACCTTTTATCGTGCTGGACTTAATGATCCACTACGCACACAACTATCCTGTGCTGGTCCTTGAGGGACTTTTCAGCAATTTGTGGAGCACGCTCTTCAACTGAGTGGATCCCCCTTTACTGTGGGAGGAAGGAAAAAGCATCCATCATCTTAATATTTTTTTGGGGGGAGCTATGCTCCTCAAGCTTCAGGAGGCGCGGGGCTTGAGCCATCACTTATGTTATCAGCCTGCACCATCTCAGCCATTGGACTCATCTCGGGGAGGACGAGTCTGTCGTTCAGTGTGGCGACTCCAGAGTCTCATCACGACATGGATGCCACACTAGAGTCTTCAGCCATCATGGACACCACACCAGTGTTCCCGGCCGTCATGAACGTTGCACCTGAAGCTAGTAAGGCAGTGCCCAGGCAACTTAGACTGATGTTCAGTGTGGCAGACTGCTGTTGATGTTGGTGTGAGTGGCAGGCATCCCGGTGGTCTCCGTGCTCTCAAGTCCAGCGATTTCAGAGGTCCTGCCACCCTCCGCTGCCCTTCCAGCAATGGCGGTCACCATTTTGTGTGTCTGGGCTATACTCACTTCTGAGGCAGCAGTGTCCGCTCCAGTCCATGAACACACTCCAGACCCCGCTCCAGTCCATGAGTCCCCTGCAGAACTAACTCAAGCCTTAGAGCTCAGTCCTGTGTTGGTGCCAGCCTGTGAGTTCCCTGCCTGTCCTGTCTCAACCATAAAGGTAGCCTTTGAGCTCTCAGCCTGTCCTGTTACGGCCATGGAGGCCATCTCTGAACTCTTAAGCCTGTCCTGACACGACCATGAATTTTGTTTCTGAACTCTCTGCCTGTCCTGTCACGGCCATGGAGGCCGTCTCTTAACTCTTAGCCTGTCCTGACACGACCATGAAAGTCGTTCCTTGAACTCTCTGAATTTCCTATTATGGCCTCAGGGGCCATTTCTAACCTCTCTGCACTCTCTATTGCAATTCTGTCTGCTCCCCCTTGGGTGGCATTCAGATCGACCGTGGTAGGTTCCAGTTCTGCCTGAGCCATCTTGGTGGTCCCCTGCACCATCAGCTCTGCTGAAGTGGCTCTCAGCACCATCAGCTCCACCCTGGTGGTTATCTGGTTCACCGTGGGGATCTTCGGTCCCATCTGCTCTGCTGTGGAGGTCATCTTCTCCATCGTGTGGATCTTCGGTCCCGTCTGCTCTGCTGTGGTGGTCTTCTGCTCCGCCTGCTCGACCCTGGTGGTCTTCGGCTCCGCCTGCTCTGCCCTGGTGGTCTTCGGCTCCACCCTGGCATCCTGCTCTGATGGCTCCACCCTGGCTTCTTGTTCAGCTGGCTCCACCCTGGCTTCCTGCTCCGCCGGCTGCAGTTCCTCTTCCTGTCCATGGACCTGGCCCTCGATCCCTCCCACTGTTCCGCATGTGCTCCGCCTCCTCCTGGTCTTTTCTTGTTTAGGAGCATCTGGAAGCCGCTCATTAGGAGGGGGGCTATGTCACCGATCACCAGCTGGAGTGCCCCTGATAACCACCAGAGGGCACTCCATCCCATACCTCTGTCACTCAGTCTTGGACTTCATTTCCCATAACCCATTGCCCGATTGTTTTCACCTGCTGCTCATTACCTTTGCTTATATAAGCCATGTCATTATACAAATTTGTGTCATCATAAACTACCTAAACCGGTGCACACACACATCGATTTCCTAATGTACAACTATACTCTGTTTAAGCTGAGGTGTTCTGAATTGTGAACAATAATATGGTACAGTAGTGGCAATAACAGTGTAATGTGACCACTACTGACTGTCGGACAGCACAGAGGAGGAGTTTTCCTGCCATTACAGCCCGATAAATTTACCCTGGCAGCTTTGACTGGTACTCAGCAGCCCTTGCCTGAAGCTAACTAAAAGGATCACACATATTTGACATCCCAGGTGTTTTATGTGGTGTTCACCAGGAGCAAATTTGTGACAAAATTCTTAAATCATAACATACAAGTACAGTACAGTCTTAAAGCAGATCTGTGGAAGAGAAAAGTGTTGCAGTAAATGACCTATCCATGTGAGGAAACTGAGAATGAAATCAAAGAAGAAGAAGAGAATATCCCATGTTATGTTTTTGGATAACTTATAACTTGACTTGTTATCTTCAGTTTATCAACTGCCTGAATCAAGGGGATGTTCCACCTGCTGAAACTTGTGTGAATATTACACATCCTGAAGAAAGATTCCATTTACGAATGTGTTCAGATCACACTTTCTCAATACAAGCACTTAATTCGCTGCAGTTACTGAGAAGTACAACGTTGTAGAAGCGAATGCTCCAATTAACACTGTTAACAATGTGCCAGAACTGTTTTTTCTAAACATTAGAAAGAACTGTGTAAGTAATGAAGATAATAAAACGGCTTCAACTGTGAGCTTCTATCACTTCAGCTGTCTTCAACTTGAGCTTATTTAAAACCAACACGTTGGTCAAAACACTCTTAAATCAGAAATGTATCATTCAAATCATACAGCAATAAAATAAGCAAAGTAATGTTGTGCTGTTTCAATAATATATTGTTTTTGACCACTTCTTCCCATCAACATGAAGACACCCCTTCCAATCTCGACAGCATGTGAAAGTCTCTTCAGCACTTCAGGATTGTTATTTAGTCCCAGAAGAACAAAACCTAACAGCAGCCATTTTGAAAATCAGCACTTGTTTAAGCTGAGCATAAAGTTTCACTATTCTGAAAATAAAATGATGTGGCAGTGTTTTTGGAGGAAAATGAGAATCTCTCCTGACTGTTTATAAGTAATTCTTCTGAGAATGACAAAACACATAAGTTTCTAACAAATCTAACTTTACTTTCAAACTACTTTCATTGTTTTCATACCAGAAACGTGATGTTTTGAGCTAATTGCTCATTTTATTTTTGGATGTGCATATATCATATGGTTTGTGACATGGTTCTGAGAATCATTATGACTGGTGATATACAGAATATTCTACAATGCAATTCAATAGAAAATTAGTAAATGTGTAGTTGACGAATAATGCATGGGCTTTTTTTCCAACACTATAGTTTACAATTTAGATAAATGTATTTCTTTAAGTTTCTCACCATTTTTGGCCTTCGCTAGTTCCTATTAAATAGTCCTGCAGTGTGAGAAATGAATTTGAAAGTAGTACAAATGCTGTATTAATTTGAGGTCATAAAAGCGAGTGCATAATAATTGCTTTTTAAAGTAGTTTTAGATGGAGTATGATACACTGCACAACATTCCCAGAAGTATTTCAACTACCCAAATATTATTGCATGATAATGGACATAATCCTCAACCTCATCATCATTCTGATGATACGCAGTTTGCTGTTATCATCTGGGACGGCCACATGGATCAGAATTCAAAGAATTACTCACTGAGCTCCCAGCAATTGGCACCTGAATGAACCTCCTCATATAAACAACAATAAGGTTAATGATGGGGAGCAAAAGACCATGTATAACACAATAAATGTTTAAAATACAATATATAAAAGAGTTTTACACCAGTCTTGAGAACTTCACAGTCTATATGCAGAAGCATGCTGAAGAGAAAGATACCTACCTGGGTCTTCTTGTTTCCTAGGTGTTGTCTTTCTCTGTGAAATATGAGAAGGGAGAGAATATCATTAACAGATTCTCTGCAATATGAACACACTCAGTTTCAGTTATTATTATCTGTTTTTTGCAACACTGGTAAAAATATTGTCAAAATGAATTTACACACTGACAACTATTCTGTTATTCCTATATAAGACTGCATTCTGTCAGTAAAACTAACATAAATTTAAATGAGAATAAAACACTTCAAACAGCATTATAAAATAATCTTCCTGTATGGATTCTTCCAAATATCGATAAAGAAAGATCATTTTACATTACAGTCTGGAAATAGCATGTGTTATGTTTGAAGTGTACTGTATGGACAAACTATTTAGATTTAGATGAACTTGTCTGTGGTTTCACCTGTGCTTTTTGAACAGCAGCACCTGAAATCATGAGAGAGTAAAAGAAAATTTGTAAAGACAGCAAAAAGGCTGTACATGTACAATTCCCTTTCAAGGGAACTTCGAACTGCGTCCTCTAGGGGACGCTATGGGGAACGCCTCGTCGTGACCCGTGTCTGAAGCATACATTGAAAAAACACCAACAACACGTTGGCTGGCGACAGCCCATGACGTCACTACCGGTGCGACTATTAGTAATCGCGCCACGGCGAGGCTTTATTTGCCGTGAAGCGGGCGAAGAAAGTGACGTTGCAAGGTATCTCGATGAACGTTATTTTTCTGTCCATAACCCTCCAGCTCAGGTGAGCCTTCCTTGCTTCCTGTTTCCATACAGAGATCGAGAAGGAATGGAAGAGGTTGTTTTTCCTCACGCATCCATCGATTCCAGCATACGAGTTATGCTAACATCGAGACGATGCGCGAAAGCGGTTATGAGAAGATGCCCCTATAGAGAGACGCTGGCCAGCTATCTCTCTATGGGTGAGACGTCCTCTCTTAAGACTCCCTCCTTGACATCTCGAATGTCAGGGGATACACAGCCGCAGCAGGTCGGGCTGGCGCTTCATTGCACACGATGGTGATGCTCCAAGCATATCAGGCTGACCGGCTGAAAGACCTAAGAATTGAATGACATGTTCTCCCGGTGCCTATTTATAATAATAGTCGCACCGGTAGTGACGTCATGGGCTGTCGCCGGCCAACGTGTTGTTGGTGTTTTTTCAATGTATGCTTCAGAGACGGGTCACGACGAGGCGTTCTCCATAGCGCCCCCTAGAGGACACAGTGTCTTGTTCCCGACTCAGGGAACCATGGTTACATAAGTAACCTGAGACGTTCTGCGGCATTATTTAGAGTCTAAAGTTAAAACTATTACAGACCTCTCTAGCAAGTAAATACAGTTGAATTAGTTGCCTTTCATCTAGAGAGCCACACTAAGGGAATATTCACACAGAGCACAAAATTCACACTTTTTTCTTTTATTTATTATAATTTATTTATTATGCTATTATTGTTGTTGTTGCTTTGTATTTCTTGCTTTGTATGTCAAGTTAAAAATAACACCTATATATATATATATATATATATATATATATATATACTGTATGACATGAAAAAGAATCTGAAATCATCTGGGTGTAAATTCCAGGAATACATATAATTCTTTGAACAGTGAATTATGAAATGCCAACTTGGTTAATGCAGAGGCACTTTATTGACCATTACCTGCCCTTCCACAGACTCCTAGTTTTCCAAGACAACCCTTATGAGCCCCGTTTCCGCATTTAGGACAAAGGTAGCCTTGGTTAAAAATTCCCCTGAAGAGCAGAAGGACCATGGGGTCATGGAGTCAATGCTTCATTCATTTGCATGCATAGATGGCTATTACAGACCTCGTGAAAGTGTTGTGGCTTTCAGTTTATGCCATTTAGCTTTAAAGGGATAGCTCACCCAAAAATGAAAATTCTGACATCTTTGCAGATTACTCACCCTCACATTGTTCCAAATTTGTAAAACTATTGTTCAACTTAAAAACACAAATGAAGATTTTAATAAAACCTAGGAGATTTCTGCACCTCCATTGAAAGTTCATGTAAACAAAACTTTGACGATTTAGAAAAAATTTTTATAAAAACATTGTAAAAGTAATCTGCAATGTAATGAATCTTACATTTAATCCAAGTCTTCTAAAGAGACATGACCACACTGTATGACGAATAGATTAAATTTATTATTTTATTTACATAAAAACACTGATCAATGCACATACATAGAGCTCATGAAATACAGTAGAACATACAGAAGCTCAACCCTACTTGCTTGACGGGCATATAAAGTGATCATGTCTCTACAGAAGACTTGGATTAAATCCTTCGAATTATGTGGACTACTTATTACAATCTTTGAATTACCAAATTTTTGGTTACTTGGACTGTCAGTAGGGACAGAAATCTCACAAGTTTAATTCAAAATATCTTAATTTGTGTTTTGAAGATGAACAAAATGGGTTTGGAACAACATGAGAGTGAGTAAATGATGACTTTTGTGTGAACTATCCTTTCAAAGTTGGCACGAAATGAAAATTCTGTTTTCTAAATGCATATTATGGATGTTTTTGTTAATAATTCATCCATGCATGAAAACAGAGACTTCTTCTAAACTTTAAGGCTACCAACATGCTAGTCTAAACCTTAGTTTGACAAAAGTATATTTTAGATGATTTATACAGATTTAAAATCTGTTTTCTCTGACAAAAATGGAGCAAAATGTTTTATGTTGCATATTTTTCAATTAATTTTTTTCCAATAAAGTGAGACTGTGAAGGCACAGAAAACAGGACAGAAAACTGATTTCACAGGGTCTTTAAACACCATATTAATGATCTGACTGGTTAACATATAAGTTAATATTGACTAATTTATTCCAGCACACGAAAGGTCTCAGAAGTGCAAAGTCAGCTCACCTGAGAAGCATATGACAGGAGCTGCAGCTGGTGGCCCTCTCAAAAGTGTGCATCCTGAAGTGGTGAGAGTTAAATGTGGCATTCTCAGGCCGAATATTAGATCTAAAATGGAAAATCAGAAATATGGTAAAACAATGCTGCAAAGTTGGCTGACTGGAAAAATGAGCATATGACAAATTAACTGTGTGAGTTAAACTGCATGTTTAAGAGGCCAGAGTGAATGGGACCAAGCGTTGGTGAATGTTGTGGCCCATTGGGCCACAGGACCAGACCTTCCAATTCCAGGCACAAATCAGAGCAGTGGGGAAGCTCTTTACCCAAACGACTCTAAGATTGATTCTTGCATCAAGAGTGCTGTGTGCATGCGGCAGGTGTAATTTGTTGTTTGAATGCACCCTTCACATCATCACGCAGTCAACCACACGTACTGTATACGTGCGTGTACAGAAATGCATTTTTAAAGGGTGACATATAAATCAAGCAGGAGGGGAAACATCATTACAGACTCTCAGCACAAGGAACAGTGTATCCTCTTTAACCTACACAATTTCCAAATCAGAACTCTCGTTAGTTTTCCTCTCCGTCTCTCTTTTCATTTCTTCCAGTGTAAATATCCCAGGCACAGGATGTCACCACATACTAGAACGGAGTAAGCTGCTTGACATCAAATGACATCATTATAAAAATGTTGAATGCCTTATTGAATATAACACAATGTGTGCAAACATTTCCTCTTTCTAACTTAAAAAAAAAATAGATTCCTATTGTCATGGGTTACACGGACCGTCATGTGCACTATTCTGTAATTTGCATTGACCAAAGTTCCAGGGAGCTTTTAACTGCAGTGTGAAAGGTCACCTCAAATTTTCACATTTAAATATTCATTTAAAAATAAAATATCTGTCATTTATTCACCTTCATAAAAGTGGTTTACATAAAATTTAGGATTACATCACTTGCTCACCAACGGATCCTCTGCGGTGAATGGGTCAATTAATTAACATTTTATGAAGTGAAAAACTGTGTTTGTTCGAAACAAATCCGTCATTAACGCATTTTAACTTTAAACAATCACTTTTGGTCAATAATACCAAAATAATGTCCATAATATATAATAATGCTTCCTTCAGTAAAAAAGTCAATCCGCTGTTGTCCTCTCACATCAAAATCCACTAACATATTTGCTTAAAATTGTTTTTGTTATATATCCCCTTGTGTTGAACTTTTATGTTCAAGTTGTGTTTCAGTTTCCTGTGTCAAATCTTGTCCCTATGTAGTCTTTTTGTTGATTGGTTCCCTTGATTGTCTTCCCAGATGTGTATAGTTAGCCCTGACCCTGTGTGTATATATATATAAACACCAGTGTTTTTTGTGTTTCTTTCTTTTAATAAAAAATAAAAAGTAACAAAAATGCAAACTTCTGGCCCACACTCCAGTACAGTAGCTGGCGGAAATACACCTTAAATGTTAGTTACCACCCACCATTAAAAAGAAGAATAAGATGATGATGATGATGATGATGATGTTGTTCCTGGGTAGTTGTCTTCTCTGTAGTGATGTGTATAGTTAGCCCTGACCCTGTGTGTATATATATATATAAACACCAGTGTTTTTTGTGTTTCTTTCTTTTAATAAAAAATAAAAAGTAACAAAAATGCACACTTCTGGCCCACACTCCAGTACAGTAGCTGGCGGAAATACACCTTAAATGTTAGTTACCACCCACCATTAAAAAGAAGAATAAGATGATGATGATGATGATGATGTTGTTCCTGGGTAGTTGTTGTCTTCTCTGTAGTTTGTGCTTGTATGCCTCTTTGTGTTATTGTTAGTCTATTTCAATAAAGTACCCCTTGCATTTAGTTCCTGCTTTCCTGCAATTCTGATTTTGTCATCATCATTCTTAAGACTCCCCTAACCATTTTTTTGTGGAGGGCTATAGGGCTAAAGCTCACGTAGCTTGGAGATCACAGATTTCACCCACCAGAGGCTGTTTCGGAAGCTCCCCATTTGCTTCGTCGCAGCTCCATCTTGGTCTCCAGCTCCACCAGCCCCACCATTTTGGTCTCCATCTCTGCCGTGGTGGTCTCCTTAACCCCAATGGTCTTCAGCTCCATCCTGGTGGTCATCTCCACCGGCGCCACCCTGGTGCTTTTCAGCTCTGTCTGGTCCATTTTGGACTCCAGCTCCACCAGCCCCACTATGGTGGTTTTCCTCTCCACCCGATCCACCATGGTGGTTTCCATCTCCACAGTTGTGGTCTTCTGCTCCGTCCTGGTGGTCATCTCCGCTGGCTCTGCTGTGGTCACCATCTCTGCCGTGGTCTCCAGCTCTTCCTTGGCTCCCTGCTCTACCTGCTCCGCCCTGGCTCCCCCCTCTTAGCCCTTGTATATAAAATCCAGTGTGTTTTATATTCCTGGTTGGTTGTTGTCTTCTCTATGGTTGTCACATGCGTTCACATTATGTTCAGCTCTGTTTTCCAGTGGTTTTCCTTGGTTTCTCGTGTTCATATCCCTCTTTGCATTATTGTTAGTCTAGTTCAATAAAGTACCCCTTGCATGCACCTGCTTTTCAACCATTCTGAATTCACAGTGTGTTACAGTTTTGGACTGATTTTGCCTGTAAACGTTGCTAGATCTGTGCATATTTCTCCCCTGATTCAGATGACATTTTTACTGGAGAAAGCAATCTTATGGACAGAGGACAATTGAGCCGGAAGCAATGTTTTGAAAACGACGGATTTGTTTATAACAAACTTTATTTTGAGCTTTTCACTTCACTGGAGTCGTGTGGATTACTTGTGGATTATTGTGATGCGTTTATCAGCTGTTTGAACTCTCATTCTGACGGCACCCATTCACTACAGAGGAGAGAGAAACAAAATCGTATACTTGGATGGCCTGATGGTATGTTTACAGCAAATTTTAATTTGGGGATGAATTTTTCCTTTAAATGAATTGGTTGATTCAGTTAACAAGTTGTATGTTCTTAAATGATTTGAAAGAGATGGACCCAATGATTTGGTTAACAGCTCAGTGGAGAGGAAGATTACTACTGAACTGACTTCAACTTAAACTTTTATGCCTTCCAAAACCTTTATTACCTTTTTATTGACATTGCACATACAAGAGCAAAACAAGATTTCTCCTTTTGAATTCCACTGAGCAAAGAAAAGCATTCAGGTATGGGACGACATGAGGTTGGTGACAAAATTGTGATTTGGGGTTTCAAACTCACATGGCCATCTCAAACTGGTCCAGCCATTTCTTCTTCAGATCTTTTGTCTTGAACAGGAACTCAAATCCACTCTGCCCCTGCTGGTGAGTGAGGTAGAACCCATAGCACCACTGCCAGAGGACAAGACAAATAGCAAAATAACTGCTTAAAAATGCAAATTAGACTTACATGTAAAGATCTAACTTTTAAATATGGATATACGTTAAGAAATTTTGTAAAAAAAAAAAAAAAAAAAGACACAAAGTCGCTGTAATATTAAGGGGTTATGGTGTTTGGTTTAAAGCTGTGATGGGTGATGGCAGTGAAGGTTGTTAGGTAAGGGAAAAGGGGGCCATTTTATTTTTCACAGCAATAGACCGCCAGAGGCAACCTTGGAGGAGTGGACATATTCATCACTATTACCATTCAGTGTGTATGAGAAAATGTGTGTGCTCATGTGTAAGTTTGTGTGGCGTTGCATTTATGTACACTACTGAGGGCTATGTTACAGCATCTCACCCTAGCCGCTAACCAGTCCAGTGTGTTATTAACTAAAGCTAAAACCATTAAATGTTGTTTTTGGTAATTGAAATAAAATAAAATATTTCCGTTAATGGGGGTGGGTGGACCCTTTGTATCAGCCAATTTATTTATAAACTAAATACAGACAATACTTGTTTTTCCCTTATCATTGAAGCCCTAGTATTTCTAAAATATAACCAACAAGCAAACCACAGATTGTGTCATCAATATTACTATTACAAACTTTTCTTTCCTCCAAAATTATTGTTTTGAGCATTTTAGAATGTGACAATATTTATAAAAGTTATTCATGATGGTTGTTATGAAGTTTCACTATATTCCTACAGATATTTAATGTGTCAAAGTCTGTGTGCATGTGTTTTGGAGACATCTGGCAGTTGTGTAAGTTCCATCAGTGTATTAAAGGGATAGTTCACCCAAAAATGAAAATTCTGTCATCATTTACTCACCCTCACGTCGTTCCAAACCTGTATGAGTTGCTTTCTTATGTTGAACACAAAAGCAGATATTTTGAAGATTGCTGGTAATCAAACAGTTGGTGGTTGCCATTGACTTCCATAGGAAAAGAAATACAATGGAAGTCAATGGCAACCACCAACTGTTTGAGTACCAGCAATCTTCAAAATATCTTATTTTGTGTTCAACATAAGAAAGCAACTCATACAGGTTTGGAACGACATGAGGGTGAGTAAATGATGACAGAATTTTCATTTTTGGGTGAACTATCCCTTTAAGTGTGTGTATGGGTCCTGAGGAGGGGCAGAAAGGCACTTCAAACAGAAAAGCCAGCGGGTCTTTGCCTGGCCAAGGTCTCCTTGAGACAGATTTCACCAGACCATCTGTTCAGAAGAAACCTTCCTTTTGGTGAAAGGCATAAAAGAGAAAAAAATATCAAAAGTTTAAAGACATATCCACATTATTTTTACATCTGTATCACTACCGCCAAGCCCAAAAAGAACATCAGAAACCAAAGGTAACCTGAGGTTGAGCTGTCCACCTTTACAGACTGAAAAACACATCGAATTAAGTAAACAGTTCTACAACCTCTATACACAGTACGCTTACTATGGCCACTTCTGATTCACGTGACATGGAATACACTGCACAATGAACACAGACTTTAGACTGTGTATTGTCAAAAGTCTTTCCAGTCTTTCCACAGTGGTAGGTTCAGCATGCAGTATTTGACTTGACATGCTGCAGTAATCCGTCACCATCCATCAAGCCTCATAAAGGGCAGTAACATCTGTCTGTCACAGTCTGCGATGGGCTCTCCAGCCTGATCTTAGTAACACTCAAAATTACAGACTAAGGGACAGCCTCACTTTTTGTTTTAAGGCCTGGCTGTTAATAATCCCAGGTTGTTGAATGAGGAATGACTCATATGTTGACTCACAATTGATTCACACATATATATGTTTTTTATAAAGTGTGTGTGTGTGTGTGTGTGTATACATTATCGGCCGAAAATAGCATTTTCGGTTTTAGTTTTTGGCTTGTATTTTTTTAATTCAGTATCATTAAAATTCTTGAGTTAACTTTAAAAAATCTTACAAAATTATTTCATATTATTTAATAAAATAATAATTATTAAAAAGTATTTTCTGTTTCGGCTTTTGGCCAAGTGCATCCAGAATTTTCGGTTTCGGCCAAGAATTTTCATTTCGGTGCATCCCTTATATACTGTATATACAGTATGTGTATGTGTGTGTGTGTGTGTGTGTGCGCGTTTTTGTGACAAATGAGGACATACATTTGTATAATGACAAGGGTATGACATGGGTATTACAAGGAGAAGGTGACTTTTCAGGACATTACCCCATGTCCCCACTTTTCAAAACGCTTATAAATCACACAGAATGGAGTGTATTGAAAATCTGAAATAGCACAAGGTTTCCTGTGAGGGGTAGGTTTAGGGGTAGGGTTGGTGTAGGGCAATAGAATATACGGTCTGTACAGTAGAAAAACCATTACGCCTATGGGATGTCCCCACTTTTTACAAAAACAAACCTGTGTGTGTGTGTGTGTGTGTATGTATGTACATGCAATTCAAAATTCAAATATTATATATATAGTATATTATACTATTGTATTACATTATTATTTATTATATTTTAAATATATTACAAATATGCATGTGAAAAATATTAAAAATACTTAAAATATATATATTTTTTTAAATTGCTGTCAGTGTATCAATTTCAAGTATTATTTTAATTAAGAAACTTTAAGAAGATTTATTGGAATAATAACCTAAATAGTTACATTGTTTTAAATAGTTCAGTATTGTGTTCTTCATCTCTGTTATCTGTAAGAAATGTACTTGGAGAGCAAAGATAACAACAAAAAGATCAACGCATGAATACTCAGGAGACAACAAACACTCACTAAATCTTTTTTAATGTAAGCCTATATGTGGACTAAGAAATGCATTAATCCAACTCAACTGCTATACTTGTTGGCTTAAAAAAGTGCATTGTATAGAGTATAATGCATAAAGAGAATACATTTTTTACTCGATCTAAGAACATTTTTACAGTGTGTATTTGATCAGAAATTATAAAGACCTCAAGTTTTCCTGTGTTCTGCATGTGAACATTTACTGACTTAAGCGCTTTCAAAGAGCTTACAACAGCACAACTAATTTGCATAACATTGCACTTTGGTAAGTCACACTGTCCTTAAAATGATTTGGATATTACTGGAATATCCTGCAGTATCCTAGAGGACATAAACATTTTTTCAGAGAAAAAAATCAGCAAAGACTTTATTCTATGACACTCTTAACAGTTCAAAGGAGATCTAAAGGAGAGTTACTGGAGCCATCTGTGGAGAAGGTAAGTACCGGAGTGATTTCTATTCTACAGTATACTTGAATTGTGCTAGTCCACCTCTATAAAACCCGTCAGAATGGAACAATATGATGAATAGCAGATGCTGGGATCATGAGAAAAATATGACTGTTTGATGTTTGGGTGCAGTTTTCTGAGCCTGCAATCATTCCTGTTACTGTGTTTCTCACTGACCTTTCTGCAGTCCTTATCAGTAGTGGGGTTATTGGTGATCTTGAAATGGTT
The DNA here is from genome assembly GCF_001515625.1 of Sinocyclocheilus rhinocerous. Classification (NCBI taxonomy): domain Eukaryota; kingdom Metazoa; phylum Chordata; class Actinopteri; order Cypriniformes; family Cyprinidae; genus Sinocyclocheilus; species Sinocyclocheilus rhinocerous. The sequence goes on from NW_015666593.1 coordinate 144,932, forward strand.
GAGGTCGATTACTTCCTTCATCTCATAGTTGTCCCCGCGCCTCTTGCAGATGATTACAGCAACATCGAACAAAAAAATATGTCTGCAACATCGACGCGTCATGACATGGCATGAAAGTAAAAACAAGAGTGGATTGCTGTAAAGGTTTTTGCCTTAAGTCTCACCTGTCCTGCCTGCGCTTGTCCACATTTGACACCAAACGGACTTCACCGTCACCCTTCGGTCTTCCATAAGAAAGTAAGCACTGGTTCTGTGAAGGGACATTCATGGACAGACAGGAAAATGATGATGACATGAGTAAACTGTGCTTTTAAAAGCAGAGGTCATGTTTATTATGTACTACTTACCAAATTCTCAATGGATCTCTGATACTGATCAATCTCTCTCAGAGTTTCAACGTCTCTTTTCACCTCATTTACATACTGGGCTAAGTCCTGTTTAATGAAGGAAGATTAATGCACCTAGATTAATGAACATATCAAATATATACTAATTTATGGGGGGGGAAATCAACAGGAAAATACATTTTCAGCAGCCATTACTCTAGTTTTCATTGTCACATGATCCTTCAGAAATCATGAAATCATTTAATTAATTCATTCATTTTATTTTAATTTAAATAATTCTAATATGCAAATTTGGTGCTCAAGAAACATTTCTTATAATTACCAATGTTGAAAACAGATGTGTTGCTTAATATTTTGGTGGAAACCATGATATATATAATTTTTCAGGATTCTTAACATCATAAATGCCTTTATTGTAATTTTTAATCAATTTAATGTGTCCTTACTGGACGCATTAAATTGATCAAAAGTAAAACATATATTTATAAAAAAGGTTAAATAAAAAAGTAACACATATACCCCAGTGAAATATATATATATATATATATACAGTGGGTACGGAAAGTATTCAGACCCCCTTAAATTTTTCACTCTTTGTTATATTGCAGCCATTTGCTAAAATCATTTAAGTTAATTTTTTTTCCTCATTAATGTAC
>NW_015666593.1:146630-148115 GCF_001515625.1 Sinocyclocheilus rhinocerous
ATATATATATATATATATATATATATATATATTAAAATACATTTTCAGCAGCCATTACTCTAGTTTTCATTGTCACATGATCCTTCAGAAATCATGAAATCATTTAATTAATTCATTCATTTTATTTTAATTTAAATAATTCTAATATGCAAATTTGGTGCTCAAGAAACATTTCTTATAATTACCAATGTTGAAAACAGATGTGTTGCTTAATATTTTGGTGGAAACCATGATATATATAATTTTTCAGGATTCTTAACATCATAAATGCCTTTATTGTAATTTTTAATCAATTTAATGTGTCCTTACTGGACGCATTAAATTGATCAAAAGTAAAACATATATTTATAAAAAAGGTTAAATAAAAAAGTAACACATATACCCCAGTGAAATATATATATATATATATATATATAGATAGATAGATAGATATAGATATATATACATTAAAATGTATTTGAAATACATTTATTTTGTGCTAAGTATACTACAAATATATTTACATATGTATGTGCTTAATAAAAATACCCTGCGATTGTACGTTTGGTATAATAAACTTTTATACTTAAAGTCTGCTAAATTGGAACAACTAATTTTGTGCTTGAAATAAATGTATTTTAAATAAACTGTGGTATAGGGTATAGGGTTTTTTAGGGTATGAAAAATACAAAATACAAAAAAAATGTTTAAAAAAAAAACATGATCATCAGTTCCCTTTCGATACTTCACTTCGTACTGCGTCGCTAGACGCTACGGGAAACTCCTTTTCTACGATTTGCCGAAGCCTTTTTTTCAATCACAGCATCTGCACTGCCATTGTTTCAGAAATGAACCAATGACAGCGCAGCAGAGCTGCGTGAGCCTATGGCGAAGCAGCGCGCCCGAGCCCGCCAAAATGGGCGGGGCATCTGGCTATATAGGCAGATGCTCGGCATAGGATCACTGATTCAACATCTACTGCTCTTCGCTGATTCTACGAGATTTGAAGCCTTCACCTGCAAGCTGATCCAGCCGCCGTTCTGCAGCAGCAAGATCAGCTCGCCACCTCTGCTCTCTGCTCACCGCTTGCAGCTCGCCGCCCACCGCTCGCCGCTCTCAAGCAGCACTGATCAGCACGCCGCTTTGCAGCACCGGATCAGATCGCCGCTTCAAGCAGCTCTGTTCCCGCGTCGCTCTCAAGGCAGCCCCGGTCAGCGCTTCGCTCACAAGCCGTCTGCAGAGCGCCTGTGTTGACGCTATCCTGCTTGTGGTAACAAAAAAAAGAGCAAATTTCTGAGCAAATTTCCTGCGACGTTGTTGCAAATGTTGCGCCACGGCTGTGGCTCGTGCAGGACACCACTGCACACTGATAACGGGCACAGTGAATGCGTGCGATGTCTGGGGAAATCCCACGCTGAAGCCGCGCTCACTGAGACGTCATGCTCCCACTGCGAGAGCATGAGTCTCGCCTCTTTGCGCTCGCGGATAGCTTTCTTTTCAGAAAGC
>NW_015666593.1:148452-151442 GCF_001515625.1 Sinocyclocheilus rhinocerous
GAAGCGGTGGCTGCACACCTCTGCCCCCCCACTGCCATCAGATGGAAGGCAAAGGCCACTCATCCCTTGAAGCCTCCCGAATGACTTCAGCCCTCGCTGGTCGTGCTTACACCTCGGCAGGCGAAGCTGCATCTGCTTTACACTCTATGGCGGTGCTCCAAGTGTACCAGGCGAAGCTCCTTCGCGCCATGGATGAGTCTGGGCCAGAACACTTTGCAGCGGTCAGAGAGCTGTGCAGCGCCACCGATTTGGCCCTGCGCACCACAAAGACGACTGCACAGGCCATTGGGAGGTCGATGGCCAGCCTGGTGGTGCTGGAACGCCACCCTGAGCCCAGGCAGCGCTCGCGCTCTGCAAAGCGCCACCCTTTCCCGAAGCGCCAGGGACCCCGGCCCAAGATTGTGCTGGACCCTGTGCCTCAGAAGCCATCCTGATCCCTCAGGAAGGAAGAGGAGGGGGCAAAGTCTCGCTGTGGCCGGACCACCCCCCAAACTGCCTCGTATGTGTTCCCAGTTGCCCCGTCCAGTTCCGGGTGCTGGGAAAAATGTTTATTGCATGCAAAGGGCCCGTTCTAGCGCCCAAGTGTACAACCGCTGTGATAGCGGACAAAATAAAACACAAACATACTCAAAAAGAGAGCAAATTTCCTCTTCCAAACACGGCGAGCCCCGGGTCCCTTCAAAGCGACCCACCGCCCGAACCAATTTGCTATGATGCTGCACGACTCTGTCGTCGCTTCAGTCGATATGAATCAGTGATCCTATGCCGAGCACCTGCTTATATAGCCAGATACCCCGCCCATTTTGGAGGGCTCGGGCGCGCTGCTTCGCCATAGGCTCACGCAGCTCCGCTACGCCGTCATTGGTTCATTTCTGAAACAATGGCAGTGCAGATGCAGTGCAGAAAGGCTTCAGTAAATCGGAGAAAAGGAGTTTCCCGTAGCATCTAGCGACGCAGTACTCGTTCCCGTATCTCAGGGAACCGAGGTTACGTTAGTAACCGAGTACGTTTTCAGGGCTCAATGGCCCTGATTTTTCTATGGCCAACAGTTTTTAGGGCTTTTAATATCATTAAAGCAAAAGAGAGAGAACCCAAATACTAAAAGACATTATGAAGATCATGTTCTTTTCATGAAAATCTGTTCTCAAATTGTCCTGATAATAGAGTATAATTAGTAATAAAAGAATTGAATGAAAAACATCATGTTTGGAATGAAAAATATACATCTCCAGAGGAAATTATTTCATTTCAACAGCGTGTACAAACATCTCCAAATACTGAAAGAGGCCTTTCAAAGGACCCCACTGGGATGACGTGGATCTCGGCTGATTTCCATTTTAAAAGGTAGCCTCTGCTCAAACACTCACTTATGAGTCTAAATTAAACACACCATTTTACAGGCAGTCAGGTAGATGAGTTCAGTCTCTGTCTGAGCAACTCTCACAGCTCTCATCCGGCTAAACCAATCAACACTGAGATGATAATTCAAACAAATTAAATCATCGCAGGCCTCTGTTCCATTACGGCGTCTCACATAGCCATTAATCTGCTTTCCTCCTAGTCTGCCAGTGAGACTGAAATGAGCCGTTGACATCACTTCACATACTAGAACCCCATAATCTCATCGATATTAAAGAAAACATTACCAAGTGTACGCAGGGATGATCTTATGCTGATGTCACATGCTAAAGAGAAATCAAGGCTGGTAATGTGCGTGACATCTTAAGATGAGAGTTTTGTGGCTTTTAGTCTATGTGTGTTAGGGTTGAGGCCATCAACCTTACATTGACGAAACTGCGCAGTACTTCCTAGTAGCCATTCGTGGTTCATGATTGCCAAACATTCAGGTTCGGGAGGAAATACATCAAACAGGGAATAAAATTGCACTTGCAAAGACATTTTATGTGTTCTTTAAGCATTTCATAATGTCTTAAAATCAATAAATCTATACTTCCTGAAAGATTTTGCTGTAGATTCCATAAGACATTTATACTTACTCTCATGGCATCAAGGGCTAATCGTAGGTTGCTCTTTTCTTTGTTGTCACTAGTATATTTCACCAATTCCTATATGAAAAATTAGAGAAAAATGACTTGAATACACCTCTTGTAAGATAAGCATGTTTTTAATTTTTGAAATAAATTTTGGAGTATAAAGTCATGATGATACTGTCCAGATATCACAAAGAAGGGGGAAAAAAATCCTCATCAAAATAGTGAAATTCTTGAAATGAAAGAAGTAGTTTGGCATATATTTTATTATTTCTTATTAGAAAACAATGAATATTTGAACAAAAGTACAGACCTACTCACATGACAAGGGGAAAAATAGATATAATCACACATTTCATTAATTTGTTCCATCATTTTAGGTAAATCATGGCCATGTTGTATTAATATGCTCCCTTGTTTTAGTTTAGGTAAATTGTGTTTCCACATGACGTGTGTGGCTCTGTACAGAAGTGCTTCAATGACTATTAATATTTGAATTTTTTGACCATCAAATCATGCAGTATGGCCTATAAAATTAAACTTTTAACAAATGAAATATTTTTGTGAAAATGTTAACGCATCTTTGAAAACAATTTGAAGCACTAAGAATTTGATGTGTTTTAAAGGGGTCATATGACGTTGCTAAAAATAACATTATTTAGTGTAATGCAATGTGTTTATGCGGTTTAAGGTTAAAAAACACATTATTTTCCACATACTGTACATCATTGTTTCTCCTCTATGCCCCGCCTTTCTGAAACGCGTCGATTTTTACAAAGCTCATCGGTCTGAAAAGCGAGGTGTGCTCTGATTGGCCAGCTATCCAGTGCATTGTGATTGGCCGAATACCTCAAGCGTGAGACGGAAATGTTACGCCCCACACATACTGTTGATGCCGTGTCCGGCCGGAGCGACGAGACAAAAACAATAAAACCCATTATAAACGAGGCAGTTGTTGCATCCAGTGGGGACATAATTACGGATTATAATGACTTACAC
>NW_015666593.1:154808-172948 GCF_001515625.1 Sinocyclocheilus rhinocerous
GCGCCGCGTAAACATAAAACCATGTCTGCATTTGTGATCGGAGAAACGACAAACAACAAGCGCTACTCTACACTGCTCAAAACTCGCGTTTGAATCATCAGTGACAAATTCTTTAAACAGAAAAATGTACTTACAGGCTGCGAGTCATGAATCGCAAGACTGTCCTTGCAAAGTTGGAATTGCCCCACTTTAGAGAAACAGACACCGGCATTGTAGGCTATACTCTCCCAGGAAACAGTCCTCTGAATATTTGGGTTGAACTGTTCTGGAACAGTGTTGTAAATACAACTTAACTACTGATTTCTAGTTGTGTCCTCTTTTGGAAGGCCAAACAAAGTAGTTTCGCTTTCACAACGAAACAAAGGAAAAATTTAAATCGCATCATATGACCCCTTTAAACTAGATTTTTTGAAAGATGTATCTTTTTCTTTATCTTGGTCACACATATATATCTTTGAATCCGAGTCAGACTTATGTTCAGTCCCTGTTCTGTCATGAAATGAAGACACAACATCATCATCAAAACTCTGAAGAGTCTGGACTAGACTGCTTCACTGAAAACTTGTTCTGAAAATCCCAGTGACAGAACAGAGTGACCATGGTGCCAAGTTTCCAATGAGCATGCCATGGCAGTTTTGAGGGAATACCGGACATTTTGATTTGAACAAGATTTATTCCACGATATGGAGAAGAACGTCAACAGAACCTTTTGAGATCCACGCTATAACATAACTAATTAACTTGATAAACAAATCTGGCCTTTGGATTTGTGCACAAAAGCACTGGAAGAGAAATGGGGTTGTTCCAAGTGTGAAATCTGTGCAGCTCATCAGAAACATGCATTTGTTTTCAGAGTGCAATCGAATGCTGCTGGAGAGAGACAAATAGCCCAATCGCAGCGAGTAAACAAAGTGATTAGAAACTTCAGCACTCTTTCCAGATTTACATTCTGACCCAGACCAATGCTGTGACTCTGATGGAAGCTCATGCATGTGTGCCTGGAAATGTGTGTGTGAGGACGTGCGCCTAGACTCATGTATGCTTATATATTTAAACCTATTGGAGGTATAACATGGAGCAGGAGCTTATGGAGACCCAATTACCTACCTCACGGATGAATGAGTTTTTAGTATTCGTCCCTGTATACCTACCAGTAAATCCTGCCCTTTTCATGCATTCATCATTATTTATATATTATTAAAAGTCGTAAAAAAATCTTTAAAATCTTACTAAAACTTTACAATTAAAATGAAAACTGGGTTCGTAAAAATTAGATTCCGTGTGTTTTGGGGTCTTTAGGCTATAAACAATTGCAAACATGCAAATATGCAATAAATAAATAAATCAGATACGCTACAACCCAGTCAACACGTGAGATCATGCGATGATCACAGTGACATCACACGATCCTCATACTGTGATCCTCACGGTGTGAGTAATAGGTGAAATCATTGTGAGTTCACATGATCCTCATACTGTGATCCTCACGGTGTGAGTACTATATGAAATCATTGTGAGTTCACACGATCCTCATACTGTGATCCTCACGGTGTGAATAATAGGTGAAATCATTGTGAGTTCACATGATCCTCATACTGTGATCCTCACGGTGTGAATAATAGGTGAAATCATTGTGAGTTCACATGATCCTCATACTGTGATCCTCACGGTGTGAGTAATAAGTGAAATCGTTGTGAGTTCACACGATCCTCATACTGTGATCCTCACGGTGTGAGTAATAGGTGAAATCATTGTGAGTTCACACGATCCTCATACTATGATCCTCACGGTGTGAGTAATAGGTGAAATCATTGTGAGTTCACACGATCCTCATACTATGATCCTCACGGTGTGAGTAATAGGTGAAATCATTGTGAGTTCACATGATCCTCATACTGTGATCCTCACGGTGTGAATAATAGGTGAAATCATTGTGAGTTCACACGATCCTCATACTGTGATCCTCACGGTGTGAGTAATAGGTGAAATCATTGCGAGTTCACACGATCCTCATACTGTGATCCTCACGGTGTGAGTAATACATGAGCTCATTGTGAACTCAAACTATCCTCATACTGTGATCCTCACAGTGTGAGTAATAGGTGAGCTCATTATGAACTCAAACGATCCTCACACTGCGATTCTCACAGTGTGAGTAATAGGTGAGCTCATTATGAACTCAAACTATCCTCATACTGTGATCCTCACAGTGTGAGTACTATATGAAATCATTGTGAGTTCACACAGTCCTCATACTGTGATCCTCACGGTGTGAGTAATACATGAGCTCATTATGAACTCAAACGATCCTCACACTGCGATTCTCACAGTGTGAGTAATAGGTGAGCTCATTGTGAACTCAAACTATCCTCATACTGTGATCCTCACGGTGTGAGTAATACATGAGCTCATTATGAACTCAAACGATCCTCACACTGCGATTCTCACAGTGTGAGTAATAGGTGAGCTCATTGTGAACTCAAACTATCCTCATACTGTGATCCTCACAGTGTGAGTACTATATGAAATCATTGTGAGTTCACACGATCCTCATACTGTGATCCTCACGGTGTGAGTAATAGGTGAAATCATTGTGAGTTCACATGATCCTCATACTGTGATCCTCACGGTGTGAGTAATAGGGGAAATCATTGTGAGTTCACATGATGCTCATACTGTGATCCTCACGGTGTGAGTAATAGGTGAAATCATTGTGAGTTCACATGATCCTCATACTGTGATCCTCACGGTGTGAGTAATAGGTGAAATCATTGTGAGTTCACACGATCCTCATACTGTGATCCTCACGGTGAGAATCGTGTGAGCTCATGGTGACATCATTGTGAGATCAAATTGTTGACTGGGAATGCTACAAAAATATATTAATAAGTATGTTTGAGTCATTCCTGAGGAAGTGGGCACAATGTGTTTGAGAACAGGGCTGCATGGGGCAGAGTGTCAGACACACTGCCACCCGTCCCTGCTTTTGTTTGTTTGTGTGTGTGTGTGTGTGTGTGTGTGTGTGTGTGTATCAGGCCATCTCTAACACTTGTGCACTCACTTCTGTCCTCATGTCTTCTCTGTCCTGTGGTGAAGGACCTCGCGCCTACAAAACTTTAGCATGGACTAGTGCAGTAACTGTGATGATTATATTACATATAGGTATATATAAAGTGACTTTAACAGTAAAATCATCTAGAAAGACTTGCTATGTAAGCTTGTAACTATTGGGGATCTTTTTACATGGTTTGCAATCAAGTGAATCAGTCTAGTTTGTTTGTGTGACACAATTCTTTGAAATGGTTTCTTTCTTGAAACTGTTAGTGAGGTTGAGTAGATTTGTTTGGTCATAGCACCTCTGGTGGTCACTGTAGGAAAGTAGTTAAAAGGTTATGAGCAGATATATTTACAAATTAAATTATTTTGTAAGACCAAACATCATTGGGCCTTGGGTGAGGAATTTCACTGTATGGAGAGGGGGAAAAACTTTTTTTTTTAAATGTCTTTTGTATTCCACAGAAGAAAAAAAAATCAAGCCATACAGGTTTGGAATGATATAATGGCGTGTAAATTATTAAAATTTTGGGTGAACTATCCCTTTAAAATACATCAATATGCCAAGACACAGGCTCACTTCCTGTTCTAAATCTAGTTGGATGGAATCTCAAATCCACCAGGTACATTGATCTTGGTAAGTCCCAAGGAATGTGAGGAAAAAGTATTTTATTCTAGACCATTCTGTTCAATACGGTTAAAATGTACGCTACTAGTGCTGCTAAAGGGTTTGAGAGACTGACCTCAAATTTGACCAGATGGCTTCAGAATCTACCCTATCCTGCCAGATTTCATAATTTTACTATTTAACAACATTTACACCTTATAAAGTAAGTTACTTAACTCTCCTCCTACATCTGTAATATATAGATCACTTTCTTAAACTCAATTCCCAATGGATAAAATCAAGTACCACCCTACATTTATTTGGATATCCTGTAATGCTCAGAAATGCATCAAATTATGGATGTAAAACGGGTTGTGACTACGGTTTCATTTTGACTTTAATATAATAATGACCTTTAGTATTGATTTGAACAAGCTGTACTTCATCTGAATTTTGTTCTCTGAACAAAACAGAAGAGTAAACCTTTCCTACAGCAGTAATAACAAATTAAGCTCATGTAGTGTCATTGTCAGAAAATAAGAGAAAACTAGCCATATGGCTCCCCCATGTGGTACATATCAGTAAGACATTCAACCAGGGTCATTTCAAGCTCAGCAAAAATGTGATATGCTTTGTTCAAAGTGTTAAAAGAGGACTATATACAATGTTAATAGTGTGTATGTTACTGTACCTGAAGCAGTAGTGGGTATTTCAGCACTCGCTGCATGGGAACCACAAGTAAGTCTCTCAAAGTGAATTTCCCATTGTTGGCTCTCTTCGAACATTCCTGCAACACAAAATAAACTGAATCTGGAAAACAGAAGGCTCTACAAAACCTCAAAAGGAAATGATCTTTTAGCTCTTTGAGCATGGGAAAAGCACATTATAAATATTATGATTATGAAATAAATGAAATATTATAAATATGACAGAAAATTAAACAGTGTTTTGAACCTCTAGTTTCAGTCGAACGTCTTCTTTTTCCTTACAGATGAAGTCTAAGAGAGAAATGGCTGACTCTACATGACCGCAGTATTTACCATAAAGTAGAAGCCTAAAGCAGACAGGGCAAATGTTAGCAAAAAACACACACATCAGCAGTGCTTAGTAATATGATTCTAGAAATATTAAATATTAACTAGTCCTGCAGAAATTCAATGAAAGCTCTGCAGATTTCCACAAAATTTGATTATAAACAAAAATCTGTCACCCCTTGCATGTTTAATTTGTTTTTCTTCAATATAATTGCTGTTTTTAAAAACATAAAATTCACATAAAATGTAACAAAATAAATAAATCAATCAGTAAAATAATGGATAGTTTGATTACCATTTTGTCCAAACTAAATTTTGTGAGGTTTACACTTAAAATGACGCCACTGTGGTAAGAAATATAAATGTAATTGTATGCAAACATATACAGTGGGTACGGAAAGTATTCAGACCCCCTTAAATTTTTCACTCTTTGTTATATTGCATAAAATGAAGATAGTTATGTGCCTGAATGTGCTGGTTTTGTACAGTACCTGTCTTTGTAAATAATGAAGATTTGGTGGAGGTTTTCTGCATTTTTATTCTGAACAGAGTCTTGAATCTCAGCCAACAGGCTTTTGTGAATTTTAACCAGGTCCTGAGAAGCACAAATATATATAAATATGTAATATAATATAAAATATTTTACATTTGGTGGAAATGTTAGACTTTTTTTTTATTATTTAGAAACATTGTGGTCAATGTCACTCACTGGCATATTGATGAAAATCTTGTCAATTTCTGTTGCCGAGATGAATTTTATCAGTGGAATCATAAAGTACTGTTAAGACAGATAATAAAATGCATTTTAGCTCAATGTAGGAAAGTTATATCCTACATTGCGTGGCAACAGTGGAGCAGCTGTCCTTCACTAGATGTGAAGCACGGTATGATCAAATACTCCATCCTGAGAATGTGAATCTCACCTTCTCAATTGTCTCCAGGGTCTCAGTGTATTTGGCTTCTGTCTGTTTGATCTCTAAAAGACAGCAGCTTCTGATGTCCACCTCGGCCTGTTTCTGTCAACACAACTCACTTATTCAGTCTACAGCCAGCCAGCCAGCCAAAAAAATTGCTTTAAAAACACAACCTAATAAAGTTTTAAAGTGACAAGTTTTGTTTTGGTTGGTTTTTTTTCTGGTGCTTTTCGTGATTACAGTGAATTTACTCATAAAGATACTTACGAAAAAGCGACCATATTTCTGGTTGGAGTAGGAGTAGGTGTTTTGCAAAGGAAATCAACACGTTGATGCATTAGGAGAGTTTGTGTGTGTGTGTGGTATTGAGTCATTTGAGTACCGCTTGAGACGCAGCAGCCTCTGTCCTCATCAGATCCTCATACACCTCTCCTCCCTCTACGTCTCTGTACACGGGGTCATAAATATATTCCTCCAGCTCCTCACTGTTCACACAAAACACATTCAGATTAGGACTTCACAATTACTATAAAAATATGAACAGTATGATTACACAACAGTTCTGGTCAAAGCGGTCAGATTTTTAAAATTGCAATAGATCAGTGCGCTGCTGTACACATGGCTCTATTTCTACAGAAAATCCTGTGTAACTTCCTGTTTTCACACTTAGCCTACTATTAATTAGCCATTCGCATTCCTCCCACACAACGCCTAAGCAAGTAATGGATCTCATACAATACTGAAAATATGAATTGTTCTTCCGAAACAAAACATGAACATATAACGTGGGTGACTGAAACCGCAAGTGTTAATGAGTTTCATTTGAAAACTAGTCTCTCATTGCTTCCAATTAAACAACTGCCCAATTAGGTTAAGAGAGCTTCATACTTACTCAATAAGATCTGCCAAATGGATATATATGTCTTCATTTTCTGTGCTTTCCTCCGTGGGAAATGACCTGTGAAATCAGTACAGAACCAGAGAATAAGACGATTTTTAATGTGTACAACTGATTTTTTTTCTTGCATTGTAAATGCAAACTCACCTGATGGCTTTCTGTTGTGCAAAAGATGTATGAGAGAGTTTTGATAGGGTGTCAATGACCTGGAAAGACAAAAGCAGGTTGTTCGTTTGCAAATTAGAAATGTGTGTCGGCCGGTTTCAGTTTTTGGTCTACCTACAGTATAGACCTTTATCTTAACTGTAGTCATTGTGTTTTTCAGCATGTTTATCTGGTCTTTTGAGACAAATAGGTATTATGTATTTATGAAAACGAACAATTCAGGACATCCTCTCCAAGAAAATGCCAGACAAGCAGCTTGTCCTGAAGTTTCGCAACTTTAAAAGATGTCAGATGGCAACATTTGGACATACTGTATGCACATCTTTTATTTTTGCTTTTATCAATATCATTGATCATTTCAGGCCAACCTTCACAGTGTATGTCATGTTTTAAATTGTTTAGTGATGCAATGCAAGTTGTTGGTATTGAATGTGGAATTTCTGTTGATTTAATACTCAACAAAAACCGTAGAAGTGATTCCTGTTATAAGTCTACATATGAAAAGCGATGTTATTAGAGAGGCATCACACTCTCTGGAGAGGAAGTGGTCTTGCAATGCCAAGCTTGTGCGATGTGGGCTTGCTTTCTCACATTTACACTCATGCACACACACAGACGTGTACAGATTGACATGGTAACACAAATGCATGCAACACAAATACACTTACAATAGACAGATCGGGATGATAGCATGCCATTTAGGTCTGTGAATCGCGCTTCAGAACACCTGTTGAAAACCAACCCTGCTTCCTTTAGAAAGTTATTTTTGTTTATGCCACTACAACCAAACAGAGGTGTTGTCATCTACTTTCATTCTCACTTCATGCATCCTAAACCTCATAAATGTTTGAGCATTTTAACTCTTTCACAGGCAGCATTCTGTGGAGCTATCCCCGAGTAACAAATTTAGCTAAATACATTTCCCTAGTATCTGTTCCACAAACTCTTTGAAGGAATAAAATCAGATTGGTTTCGTTTTTAGTAATATAACCTGCATTTAGGAATAACATCTTTGAAGTTCTGTACAAGAGCATTAAAAAAGGTCACCTATACAGCATAAAGCTAAGATGGCAGCTGCAGGTCGCAGCTTTTGCAGCTTTACAGTCAGACCGCAGCAGAATTTCAATTCCACCATAAAGCAGCGCAGCAGAGGAGAGCTTTTCATTCTGAATCTCAATAGACTGTGCATTCATACATTTCAATTCCGAAACTAAGTGTGAATGTGTAGAAGGTAAGACTTTCTTTAGTTTAGTTTTATTTTCTCTCAATATAAACGAGTCACAAACTTGATGGAAATCGTCTTTAAATGACTAAAATTTGCTTTGAAACAATCAAAATTGTGCCTACAAATGAATTTCTTTTCATTTACATTGCATTTATGCATTTGAAGACATGCATTTTTTTTCCCAAAGAGACTTTCATTGCATTCAAGGTATATATTTTATCAGCCCATGGATCCCTGGGAATCAAATTCTTGACCTTGGCATTGCTATTATCTATTGTTCAAGCTACAGGTTCTTTATAAAACTAACATTTTAATGATTTGTATTGGACATATTAGACTAGATAGTGAACGAAAAACAGCAGACATGCAAACTGCTTTAATACTGTTAAAAAGCATCCCATGATGCATCATGCCAAGAGTTATTTTAATTTAACATTTTAGTTGTAAAGAACTGCAAGTGTTTCGGACATGCAACCATCATCTATCATCCCTCCTGTCTTGTCACCTTACAATTTTTTTTAAAGGTTTCCTGTGCTTCTTTGGTTTAATATGTTCATGAGAGGCAAGTTGAAAACACAGCACTGTTTAATCTGAGTGAGGACTTGACTCTTAGCCTGGCAGGGATTTGGGAAATTTGCAGGGACAGGACCATGATTATAAATGTCAGCTAAATAATACGGTCAAAAAAAGTACAAAAACAATCCATTCAATGCACTACGTGCATATTGATTAGACAAACAAAAACACAACAAACAATAAAAAATATCTGTACTCAGTGATAGTTTTTCATTCTAAATGTATTTATTCAAATCATATGTGATGCAAATAAAGCAGTTCATGATAAATCCTGTCAGTAAATCACTATTGCTTTAGGATTGTGAAGACAAAACTCCCACCACCTATTGATCTGATATGGTTGTCAATATACTACCCCAGTAACCTAATAATAATAGAATGCCTGGAAGGCATGTAGTAAATCCATATCTCTATTGTCAAATGAGGTGACTGAAACAACTACACGTGCAGAAGACCGCATGTGCCGTGGAGTCTCTAAGGAAACAGCACAGGAAGATGAAAGGTGAGAAAAGGTTAAAATACAACCTCCAAGCGAATGTGCGGTCTTCATGAGAGCACAAGCAACCATCAGCTATGTTCAGATGCATTAACACCTGCGTGACTCCATGAGAAACTACTTTAAGAAAAAAATAAGCAATGAGAGGCCATATTTAATAGTAATTTAATGCACCATGTAAAGTGGAGTACCTACAACACTCATACGAATGGTAAAATCACTGCAGCGCAGAGACTCTTGCAGGTCATTGCTTTTATAAAACAACAACAACGTAAATATAATGAAAAAAAAACACTAACGTTCAATACAGAGCTACATTTATTATAACTAACTATTGTAATAAACAGTTGTATTTAATTTAATTTAGTACCAATATTAGGCTATGTATGGTTGCTGGGCAAAGTATGCAACTTGGCATGCTTTTTCCAGCATTTTACAAAGGCTTTGAATCAATGCAAATGCAAATCATCCAACCAGAGCCTGAAGTGTCAGTTTTATAAAGATTCTTTTACTTAATTGTAAAATGAGCACATTACTCCAAATCTGTGCCAAATCTGAGCTGTATTTCATATCATTACTTCATAATTTCATTTAAAGCAGATTTAATGGATGTGAATGTAACATGCATACTTACAAGACAAACTCATGTTAGTAGATTGCTGCCGGGCAAAGATTATTGAGAAGGATTAACTTAAACCTTGAGAAATGGGGCAAAAAACAACAACTGCAGACTGAAACTGTTGTGTGAATTAATGTTAACACTTCTTGCAATTGTGTAACTGCTTCACTGTTTTGGTCAGTGTTGCGAGCATAGTTAGCCAGCAGTATCTAAAACTTACTTAAAAATCACTTAAAAGTTGTTTTATTATTATTTGTAAGTTATCTGTATGTATAGGCAAGATGGATTTTTAAATGTTTCTTAAAATCTTTTATGTTCACCAAGGCTGCATGTGTTGAGCAAAAAACACAGTAAACGATTAATACTAATTTAACTAAATAACTGTTTTCTATTTGAATATATTTTAAAATGTTGTTTATTGCTGTGAAACAGCTGGATTTTCAGCAGCCATTACTAGTCATCAGTGTCACGTGATTTAAAAAAATAATAATTTTAATATGTTGTTTTGGTGCTTAACAATCTTACTACCTTATCATAACCTTATTATTATTAACTCTATTTTAATATTCTATATAATACATTATATATTATAATATTAATGATATTATACTGATATTAGACATGCTGAATCTTTTAGTGTTTTTAAATCTTCTCTTAAAACTCACGTTTCCAGAGTAGCTTTTATATGATTACTTTGTAACTGTTTTTTATTTTAATTTATATTCTTCTTAAATTCATCTTCTTCTTTTGATGCATTGTTTTTTGTATTTCAATGTATTTTTACTTTTTTTTAAAGTACTTTGAGGTGCAACTTTAAAAAGTACTATAACAATAAAGTTTATTATTGTTCTTGTTATTCCTATTATTAATATTATTAACAACAACTATATTTTAATATGATCAATTGAATGCATCCTTGCTGAATAAAAGTATTAACTTGTTTTTTTCTTTTTCTTTTTTTCATCATACTGACCCAAAACTTTTGAAAAGTAGTGTCAATAAATAGAAATAAAATCAAAGAAACTGCCCTGGCATCTGTGATGGAGGACTGCTGGGGTCTTCTATAAGGTCCTCTATAAAATGTCCTCCTCATTCAAAATTTCATGCTACTGAAAAATGTTGTTAAATTAGTCGAGTTGCTAACTTTGTACTTTTACTTAGTTGGACATACATAATTTTGATCAACTTCAACATTAACTACTACTTTATTGTACACATGACTGCATAAAACACCAAGTTATCCAGATATATACTGAACAAATGACACTCCTCAGAACCATTAACAACATGCGCACATGCCCTCAGCCATAAGCCTTCAAAAACTGTGCAGTGGGAGTGTTTGAACAGCTCTTCAGTTCTTTCAGGAGTGTATAGTTCAGCCCTAGAGGGCTGTGCTAATGATTCTGCATGGCTGCAGATGTGTCCTATGAGTGCAGACAAACAATGGCTGAACCCCTCTGTGAAAACAGTGCAGTCCCTCACAGCACAAAGGACGCTTCGCTTTATGTTTAACCCCACATGAGGCCAGACCTTCAGCCACTGAGCTTGCTAGGAAGAGAAATGCCAGGAGGAAGCTACTGGAGTAGGTTACTCCTGTGGCTCAGGGAATTATTATATTACACTGCCAGACAAAGACAGTCCAAACATTCAGAACAAGGTTGTACATTAAGAGGTTGGGGAAATAAATGAGCTATTGATTACTGGTGACCTTCAGAGGCCAGACCACAACCACATCAGCCAGGCATTTACAAGTGTCTGCGAGCACAAGCAGAGTGAATCTATTATTCTTTGGCCATGGTTAATACAATAATACAGATCATAATTTTACAGAATTAAGACTGCAGAACTGTAGATTAGATTCTCAGTTTCTCTGGTCTGTGGTATCATCCCCCATCAATACATACTGTCTGACCCATATTCATATTCAGCAAACAATGTTTTTTTAGTTAGTCTCATTAACAGTCAGCATTATTTCACAAGTAATTCTTATAGTACGATCAATTTCAAATTTCAAAATCAATTTCAAAATAAAATCATAACTTAGTAATATATTAACAAATAAAATGTATTAATCATTCATTTATAATGTTTATTTATTTATAAATTTATAAATTAATTATGATTATAGCCCATGGTGCACATTATTGTTATGGAGTAAAAAATTATAAGAAATATTAACACATTTTTAAAATAATTTGCTATATGCTCCTTCTGAAACTACCAATAAAAGAATCTTGAAAAAAAAATTTTTTTTCATTACCTTTCCAAAATCACGGACATCAAAGAGATCGAAGGCATCAAACAATTCACTCTTCTTCATCCCAAAAGCTTCGCAGCATGCAGACAAGAATGTACGAATATTCTTCAAGCAGAGGAACTAATAAAGCAAGAAAAAAAAAGATTCTGTTAACGTTTTTAAAGGTTTTGTTTTTGCACACCACTTGTACATATACATTTTTTGGGCAAACACAATGTAAAAGATTACAAAACAAAATGTAAAATGCAAATGTGTAGCCAGGACAAAGCATTTTGAGGATATCATGAGAATCTTCTGTGGAAACGTGGCCTTGAGAGAGACAAATTAGTGGAATCATTAAGGCTTTTCCCTTTAGTAGATGAGGAAATGAGATTTCCAACTAATAACAAACAGACTCTATTGCCTAATAGGTGCTATCAACGATATTTCTGCTTCTGCATTTTTTTTACCATTCAAAGAGCACAACAGATCAACTTTAAAAAAAAAAAGAAAATGACAAGAGGTTGCTTTTAACTTCCCTCTACTATAAGTCTATTGTCACGACTGAATTTAATTTAAATAATTTAACATCATTATTTCACAATTGTGAATTTAAATGAACATGAACCAATTCCAAAGCACAAAAACCACACTAATCAAAATTCACCATTTATATGAGTCAGATAAGTGATAGGAATGCCAGCTAACGCAACAAGGGGTGTTGCTGAAAATTGCTCTTTTCCGTTGTCTGATGGAGACTGACTGTGTCTCGTCAATCCAGAAGGGTGGATTTGTGCGTTTAAAAATCAGTCAGATCACAGTCGGATTTGACCAGGTCACTGGAGTGAAACGGGGGCATCTGAGAAGAGTTGTTTGGGCCTGGGCAAACTGCCTGAGACTTCTCAGCCCTAAACACTTACTTACACACAGCAGCGAATCAGGCAGAACATTCATCTGGATGACTTTTGGGTCCCTACCAAAACACGATGTACATTTAAAAACTGATGTTTCATTAGTTCAGTGTTTACTCAGTTTGTTGAGAGTTTTGCAGACTGACTGAATGATGCCATATACAAAGAGAGCTGTGTATATCTACCACTGAGCCCTTTGTGAAGAGAAGTGTATTCTGCCACTGCCACTGGCACTGGGGCCACTTGTAGTACTATGGCACTGGCTAGTACTATAAAGCCTTAAATGACTTACAACTTACAAAAATGTCAAAATATGCTGTATATAATACGTTGGTAAAATAAATGTATTGAAATAGATATTCATATACTGCTCATATATGCCATGAAGACGAAAGTTACTGTATGTCAGTAGGTTAGTGTTTCCGCAACTGCAGTACATTATAAAAATAAAAAGTTTTTACAGAAATTCATATACGTTCATAATAAAATGACAGAATGTCTATTGTTTGCCTTCACCTGTGACATCTGTGGTCTGAGATTGATCTCTTTCAGGTTAATGGTGTCGGGTCTGAGATTGTTCAGCAGCTGGCACAGAAGCACCCCATCCCGAAGAGTTTGGGCCAAATCAAAAACCTGCGCCGAATCCGCCGTGACCCGATGACTCCGGGGCAACACTTTACAATTGATCAGCCACAAGCTGCACTGCCTCCAATACTCCATAATGCGCGTATAAAATTAAAACAACTGTGAAATAAATCTGACACAGTTGAATGAAGCTATAAGGTGCAGAAACAGCCGAAGCAGAGCGCACACCTTGCGTTATATTTGGCATCCGTGGTTTATTTTTTCTTTTCTTCTTCTTCTTCTTTTTGAGCGTGCGCTCTTAGTTGCCAAAACTGAGACTCGTGCGCACTAATTTGGGTTTATCCGTGGTCTACCAGAACTATAAATCCCCAACAGCGGAGTTACGAATTCTAGTACGGCAAAGGTTTTATAATAACTGAGGAGTGCGGCGGCGTTGCCTCGTAATCCAATGGCGAAGTCTTAGCTTATGAATATTCATTAATAGGTGACGATACGTTGTCGATCCAGTGGCGAAGGTTCATCTCATGAATAATAAGGACCAAGTCTTCGCCATAGTTTTTTTTTTTTTTTTTTTCTTAGTCTTCACCATAGTAGATGCTCTTCCTTTTCCGTTAGTTTTGACTCTTGTCGCAAACTATAATAGGTCTTATTAATTTAAACCTCTTGCAGATATCTCTCCTTCCTCTTCTAAATATCATCCTGACTTTGAAGGCATTTGTATTACTCTGTAAAAACTGTAAATAAATTATTTGTCAATCGTAGGATTAATAATGTCTACAACGGAATTATAATATAGTTTAATAAGTTTAATGCAATGATTTAGTTTTTTATAGGTGAAAGAAGCCCTTTCGGCGGGAATAGAGGCATTCCAGATGGATTAAACATGGCTTTCCAGAGCTGATCATTCAACAGTGACGGAGAAGTGAGTTTAGGAGCGAATAACTTGCACACAGACAGTGCTAAAGTTATCTTATGCTCTTCCAATAATGCAGATGTGCATATTTTAATTATTTTATCTTATATTAAATATACACTAATGACCTTGAATGTTTCAGTAAAATTTGTTTTTCTTTTTCTTTTTGAAGTTTCAGATAATTTTATGAAAGCAAAAGTTGTAATATTTCATGGTGTTTCAGTGAAAATAAAAAAAATTAATGAAGCGACCTGTAGCAAAATATATCAAATTAATTCCATTTTTGTTCATTTTTACATATTGTCTATATATTTTTTTTAATATTATAAAATCATAAAAAAAAACAATATTGCACGTGCACTGTGACGTTCTGCTGTCACGTGCTTAATTCCATCCAATCAGCAGCACGGGAATCCAGTTCATAACACAAGAGCTTTCGCATTAAATTGTGTAATCAGATAATTTTATGAAAGCAAAAGTTGTAATATTTCATGGTGTGTTTCAGTGAAAATAAAAAAAATTAATGAAGCGGCCTGTAGCAAAATATATCAAATTAATTCCATTTTTGTTCATTTTTACATATTGTCTATATATTTTTTTTAATATTATAAAATCATTAAAAAAAACAATATTGCACGTGCACTGTGACGTTCTGCTGTCACGTGCTTAATTCCATCCAATCAGCAGCACGGGAATCCAGTTCATAACACAAGAGCTTTCGCATTAAATTGTGTAACTTGTAAACTTCAGACTCCGCTTGAAGAATATAAGATTCAAAGGTGAGAATCTCTTTCGTTTTAAACTGTATTAACCATAAGTATGAGTTTCAGTTGTGCATGTTGCCGACAACATGCATTCTAAGCTATATATGAGCACGATAGTTTCTCTCTTACTTGGTTTGTTTATCTTGTTGTCACAGATGGCTCTTGCCCTTGCTGACAGGGCTATCGGAGCAATCATTGGATCAGCTATTGCCGATGCTGCAGGTTTGCATTACTTGCGAATACTAGTAACAAAATATACCAAAAAGCCTTATATATAGCAACACTTATTTATAGTCACCATCTGTAATATATCACAATTGAATTGGCATCGCACACAGCGTTACAGTACATTACTGTGTATTTACATAAGCATTGACAATCACATGCACATGTATAACCTGACATTATTTTGTGGAGATGCAATGTAATCACACACTGTTTATCATTAATATAGTAATCAATTATAGTAGCAGGTAAGAAACATGGACACTGTAATGTAGGATTACCCTATAAACAAATGTTGACAAATGCAGATTTTTGGTTGATACTGTACATTCTGCAGCACAACCGCTCCATTGGGTCTATGACCTGCAGAAGCTGAGCATGTTACTCTCTCAAAGTCCTGAGCCTGAATTCCGGCCTGAGTCTGCAAACCCATTCTACAGGAGGAACACTGGACAGCAGAGCTGCTATGGAGATCAAGCATTCGTCCTCCTGGAGTCCCTGTCTGAGTGTAGAGGTGAAAAAAACAAGACATGATACATTCGCGTATGTAAGAATATGAAAGGGTGAAACTGTGTGTTTGAAAACCTGACTATGTGGTATATAGTAAATAGCACCATATTATTTGACTATGTTGTGGTTAATAGGATGTCGATTATTCAGTTATTTGTTTATTTGTTCAAACAGATCTGAATGTGGAAGATTTGAAGCAGCGCACCTACAAATTATTTGGACCTGGATCTGAATATGACACACCAGTCAATGATCCTTACAGAGACAAAGGAGGTAAATTTAATCCACTGCACCTGGAAATTTTCATCTTTATTTACTTTTTTATTAGTTCTTCTTGAAATATTTGATGTATTTGTTTTTCTGCACTATGAGAACTCAGGTAATCCTTTATACTACAAACAATTGTTATATATATATATATATATATACACACACAATACAAGCTTTCATTTTTTTATATATTTATTTTTCAGTTTTCATTTTAATTTTAAGTAGTTAGTTGACAAGGGAATATTTCAAACTTTCGTTTAGTTAAAGTTTTTTTGTGTTATATTTGTATTTTATTTCAGTTATATTTCATTCAACATTTTTTTTTAAATAGTTCTTTAACAGTATATTATAACCATTTGCATGTTTGTCTGTCATTTTGACTCATGACCCTAGACAGATGGTGAAGTTTGTATTGTTTCAAATATGAGTTTTCCTGAATTATTCATGACTTTTTTTCTTTTTTTTTTCTCAAGCTCCCAGGCCTCAACTACCTCTTGAAGGACCCTGGAGACAAGCAAGCCTTAAGAGCTTTATTAAAAATGTGGATGCAGGCAAAGCAGAGACGGGTACTGTCAGTTCTGTTGCTGAGAATAACTAAGTCAGATAAACATCCTCCTAAATATTTTGTGTAGCCACATTATTGTTAATAAATACTAATTCATTTTAATGTTTTTCAAAGATGTAATTATAACATTTTAAGTCATTTGGAAGGAGATAATAAAGCAATATATTATATTAATATATATCATAACAAAATAAATCTTTATTGTAACACTTTTCAGGTTGTGAAACTGATAACCAAATAGATGGAGTGGCAAAGCTGGCTCCCATTGTAGCATGCTATGCTGGAAAGCCAGAGATGTTGGAGAGGGTTGAGGAAGCCACCCGTGTCACGCAAAACAATGACATATGTGTGGCAGTAACTCTCGCTGCTGCTAGGTTGGTAATATATGATTGACAACACGAGATGTGTACATACAACTTAGCACAGTTTGCCTCAGAAACAGGTCTATTTATTTTGGTTTCCAACATAGAATGGTGGCTTATCACATATGGGACCCTGGACCACAAAACCAGTCTTAAGTCGCTGGGGTAGCTGCAAATATACCCATTACCCTTGTGACTGATTTTGTGGTCCAGAGTCACATATTAGAATGTGCATGGAAATGGTGTATGAACTGATCTCCATAATAATATGGGAAATATCAGTGCTAAAAGTTATTTTTCTTCAGGTTCATGGAGCATTTCATCCTGAATGGTCCTGATCCGAAGGCCTTGGATGCAGTGCTGGAACAGCTCAGTGACCCAAACAGAAAAAACCCTCAGGAGTTGGACAAAGCTATAATTGGTATAAGCAGCTTTAAATTGTTATTAGTATTGTTGAGCTGGATTCTTAGGGCGTGTTTACATTTGGCAGCTTTGGTTTGAGTAAAAAGAACTTCGACAGTGTGAACGCTAAGTGAGTAAATGTATAATAATATAAAAGATTACCGGTTTCAAGGTATACCGCGGTTTGAAAATGTCACTGTTTCAAAACCGCTAATATTTTCTGTTATACCGTTCCTGCGGTATGCGCTGTTTTTCATGTCTCCTCAAAGACTGAAAGTGTAGGAATCCCTCAGGTTGAGTGCAGTGTAGAGAGGAACACGATCCTCCTCCTGTTGGTGCGAGCGAGCGGTCAGTCACGTGTGTGTAGGATGGCCGAAAGAGCTTCCCCTGGAACTTGCGCGATCGGCAGCCGGCCGTTTTTTGTCTTATTGCAAGCAACTCGTCTCTGTTCTGGACTTGCACAAACTGCCTTGCAATGCAATCGTTTTCCAAAATGTCATTTATGTGAAAATATGAAGACTGTAAACGCCCGTTAACACAGGCCAGAGACGCTGAAGACGGACGCACAGAGAAAATACTGTAGCAGGCAGATAACCCAATGTTCATGATGCACAAACTATTGGAAGAAAATCCTCAATATTGATTTGGGGGTTTATATGTGAATATGAATGTGTTTATATGTGAATATGAATGTGTTTCTGAGAGAAACTGACTGCCTTCAGAAAAGTTTAGATGGTATTTTCTTTTAATCTCGTCTCTGTATAGTTCATATTAAAGCAGTGTTTCAGCGCAGTGCTGCTTTGTTTACA
>NW_015666593.1:173119-173225 GCF_001515625.1 Sinocyclocheilus rhinocerous
ATTTGAAATTACTAAATGATAATGTATATGAATTATATAACTAAAATAAAATAACTAATTACAGATTTAGGTTAAATAAAGTAAATAAAGATTATTTGTCTTCTTT
>NW_015666593.1:179450-193655 GCF_001515625.1 Sinocyclocheilus rhinocerous
AGAAGCGCCTCCTGCTGTCAGAGAGTGAATCTGCATCTCATTCAGAGCATCTGCTGTTTGCTTCGTTCAGGCATGCAGTATAATTTCACAAAGCTAGTAAGAACATTCCGTTTTTACTTCAAATTGGGTTATTATTAAATCAAATTATGTATATAAAATTATATAACTAAATGATATGAAATGATATGTATATGAATTATATAACTAAAATAAAATAACTGTAATTACAGATTTAGGTTAAATAAAGATGTCAGTCTTTATTTGTCTTCTTTTTAGGAAACAAATCAAAGAAAAATAAACATTCTACTGTTCCTAATATTGTTGCTCAAAAACAAAATATATATTTTTTTTTTACCCAGTCATTTAAAAATAACACATTTTGGAGCTGTAACGACAATACCGTGAAACTGATATTTTTGCTTAAGGTTATCATACCGTCAAAATCTCATACCGGCCCATGCCTATCTGGGATTCATGTCAAACTTTGCATATATCAAAGACATCATTTAATATCAGAAATCAAACGTATTTCTGTTTTACTTTTCTAATTTAGGACACATTCATCAAGTAAAGGACGATTTGAGCAAGAAACCGAAAGAGCTCATTCCCACTGTGTTTCCAAATACTTGAGGTTAGCTACCTGCAGCTGAAAACATATTATTCTTTTACGTCTGTCCTGTGGCCTTCAGGTATTTCAGCAGCTTTATCATGTCCTTCAGGTTTGCCAGGTGCATTCCAGGCAGCGCTGCATGGGGTTCTGACAGCCAGTGGCTATGAGCAGGCTATCCGGGACACCATGAGCTGCGGTGGGTGCACCTGTAGCAGGAGCTCCTTCATCGGCGCCTGCATTGGCGCTCAGGTACTGCAAGAATCATGACCTTTTGATCTGTTTGACCACATTGTTCTATCCATAAAACAAAGTAGGCTTTATGTAATTATGGTCAAATTCTTTTTGTGTTATCTGTTGAACACTTATCTTTCACTGAACAATCCATTCCTATCTTTCATTAGATGATTATGTCATACATACATGACAGAATGACTATGCAGTTACTTTTGCAGTTTTGTAATGGCTTTCAATATCTAATACTGTGACACTTGTTTTTTTCAGGTTGGACTTGAAGGAATCCCAAGTTCCTGGAAAAGCAAGACTTTGCGATACAACACTTTGTTGGATCTCGCAAAGAAAGTTGTTACTCTCCAACAGCTTTAAACTTTTTAGTATGCAAATTAAATAAGTGGATGATAACTGGATATGGATGTGAAATCACGCATGTTCTTCTGAGTTTTGCCTACAGATCAACTTTCATGGCTGTTGTGATTTTGATGAGACAATTAATGAATGTTTTAATCTTGAAATGTTATGAAGTTAAAACTTGATACCTTTGTTTTATTAAATCACAACATGGCATGTAGAAAATGACATACATTGTGGCATTAAACTTATGTTCCGTGGAACACACTTTGTATTTGTCTTGTACTATTAAAAGGTCAAATAAAATCAACTACTCGAACAAGAAATAACCTGTTCTGACTGACTGCCATCTAGTGGACATTACGAAAACCTCAGCAGTTTATTTATTTAATTGAACTCTCAAAATTACAATATTCAGCAAGTTCTTGAAATATTGTAAAAATGTTTCCATTTTGCACGCACAAATAGAGAAACAGCTATAACAATAAATTGAAACAACAAAGTATGAAATTAAAGTTAAAGGGCATCACAAACAAATTCATTTAACAGAGATACAGTTCTTTGGGCTTTTTTGATTTTTAAAAACTTTACCGATTACAAAATAAACTTTAAAGGCTGTTTGAAAATGAGCAGAATTTGGTTTTGAGTTACTCCATTTGATCTGATTAATATAAAATTTCCCTAACAACAAAAACAAATCTATAATATATATTTTTCTTTTGGAAAAGTAATTCATTTGAATGATGACGACATATTTAGGACTAAGTTGCGATTCAGTTTAACCTCAGCTGTTTATATAGATATCAAATTTTATAAGATTTTATATTAGAGTTTTTCAACCTCTCACAGCACACTAATATATTATTCTTTCCTATTAATAATGTTATAAGTATTATTTATAAACAATAAATTATATTTTATTTCCTATTATTTGTTGATCGATTTCTATGGATTTATTTAGATTTATAATTTATGTTTTTTTTTTGCTAATACTTTTGATTAAATTTGATGGCCAAGCTGCTGTCTAAGCAGGCAGCACACTGGGGTTTGAGACACATCCGTTGGCTATCGTTGAGTTAGTCCTTCCTCTTCACACTCCCTCACTCTTAACAGCTGCTACACTACTGACAGATACGCTCCACAATATCTACACCAGACAGCCTTAACACAGCTTTACGCGTTTATTTTTCATAAGTTATCTTCTCAGTCGCGTTTTTACATGGACTACGCGCTTATTACGACAAAGCGAGCTGAATTCAGTTGTGTTTTTGCCGGGCGGATAGAGGCTATCGTTATAGCAGGCTAATCTGTGTTTGCTAACAGGCTTCAGTTCAGACTGAAGGTTTGAAATATCAGTATATTCATAAACACACAAACATGGAGTTCAACGTTAGACGACTAGCAGCGGACGCGGGCACTTTCCTCAGTCGTGCTGTGCAGGTAATGGCTTGAAACGACTTTAAAGGTGTTTAGTAAACTGTTGACTTGCGTTTGTTTTTAACCAGGTTTTATTTTCTTTAACTAACGGGACAGTTCAGACAAATTGAATGTTCTGTCATAATTTACCCACCCTCGTCTCTCTGTGTGACGGTGGAGCACAAAGACATATTGTTATGAACGGACAGCCGAAGTCACCATTCGCTTTGCATTTTTTTTTTTCCATAAAATGAAAGTGAATGGTGACCAAGACTGTCATTCTGCCTAATTTTGTGTGTATGTGTGTTACAGAAAAAAAAAAGTCATATTCGTTCAAATTTTTCGTTTAAAACATAAGAGGGTGAAGACAGCATTTTCATTTTAAAAATGTAGTTCGCTATCTCTTTAAGAAGTAATAAATAAAGTTCAGTTATTTGTAGCAATGACAGTTTGTCCCATGTTACTGCAACTTTAATAACTATTTTGTGCTAAATATATTCATTACTGACTGTTAAGACAGTTTATCAGCTGTGTATGTTAGTTTTGTCAACTGTAATAACTAATGCAGCATATGGTATTTTTAATCTTATCTTTTAAGAATTTACTTAATGATAGCTTTTACTTGATGTTGTTTTTTTATAAGCATTTTCGTTTATATTTATAAATGTAATTTATATTTTATTATTTGTTTGATATATTTTTTGTTAACTTATTTCTTACTCTTTTATTTGTTTAGATTGTTTTATTTTATTCTGCTGTTTTGGTTTTATTATAAATTGCTTTGAGAAAGTAATTTTTAAAGGCGCTATACAAAATAAAATCATTATTATTGTCACTAATATTAATGTAAACTGTGGGGGAAAAGTCAAAAGTTGGCCAGAAATGCAGTCTAGGTCAGCAGCTCTCTAGGTTCTGGTTTTAACTAAGACCACAGATGTATGTGTGGACATTGATGGGTCAACTGTAAAATGTCAAATGAATGTAAACTTTAATATATATAAACTGCCATGCTTAAATATCATGTGTTAAAACAGTCAACAAATCTGTTTGCAATCCATGTAGTTCACAGAGGAGAAGTTTGGGCAGGCAGAGAAGACTGAGCTGGACGCCCATTTAGAGACCCTTTTGAGTCGGGCAGAATCCACCAAGCACTGGACAGAGAAGATCATGAAACAGACAGAAGTTTTGCTGCAGCCGAACCCTAGTAAGAAGAAATGCATGATTAAACAAGCCTGTAGTTCAGCAATACTGCAAGTCACCCTAAAATGCATGCTCATTGGTATCACCAGTACAGAGGAAGTGAACTCAGGGTCACAGTTGGTGAAATCATCTCGCTATTGCAGTAAACCTAATTGCAAGAGAATGGTGTGCAGTTCCCCAACTGTTCCTTGCAATGGTATTAAGACCCGGCCCTAATGATGAGTATTTTTAGCTGTTTAGCCAGGAAAACGGTGTGGGTTCTATCTTACATTTATGATCGTAGCTTGTCTTACAGTAAAAGAAACATATCTCTATCTTTATTCTGTGTTTTTTTTGGTGACATATTGGTGTTTTTTACCACACTTTGCTTTATTTTTGTATACAAGCATAAAGGTGAAGGCTCAAGGTTTTCCTTGACAGTCACACAGATCCACAGTAACCGTTTGTAAGATTTTTTATATGCAGCAGTAATGTGTGCCTATGGTTAAGAGGCCTTGCTTAAGAGGATGCATGTGGTCTCATCTGACTCTCGCTGGTCTTAATTGAATTTGTCTGATGTTTGTAGATGTCCGGGTGGAGGAGTTCTTATACGAGATGCTGGACAAAAAAGTCCCAATGCGTGCCAACAACCACGAGTTACTGGGGGAGTGCATGATCGACTCAGGACACGAGTTTGGACCTGGAACAGCACACGGTAAGCTCATTACATAATCTCGTCCCACTCACACTGGACCCTGACAGTATCAGCTAGTATTTGGAGCTATAAACACACAGATGAAATTATTGTGACGTCACAAAAAGCAACCATGCTTCTTCAGACAAGCAACATTTAGTGATGATTTTGAACAGCACTCCAGTTCTGTTAAACATGTGTATGTAATAATGTTTGTTAATGTGATACCTTTTGTTTATAGAAAAGAAATATATTTTGAAATGACACCAAGCATATACTTACATATATGACTTGAGTTTGGATAAACACTGGCACTAGCAAATACATGTTTACATGTTTGTGTTTGTTTGTTTGCTTGTTTATTTTTTCTTTATTTTGTTAATCTATAAGCTTCGTTACTACCTTGTAATATTATTTATTATTATTAGGATTTAAAAAAAATTTTTTGAAAGGTTTCTTGTGCTCACCAGGGGTGCATTTAGGCCTATTTGATCGAAATGCAGGAAGAAGAAAAAAACAGTAATATTGTGCTATATTATTACAGTTAAAGAAATGTATTCCTATGATGGCAAAGCTAAATTATCAGCAGCCATTACTCAAGTCAGATTTTTTTGGTGCTTCAGAAACATTTCTTATTATCAATGTTGAAAACTGCTTATTATTTTTGTGAAAACCATGATACATTTTCTTATTAAGAATTATTTGACAAATGGAAAGAACAGCATTTATTTCAAAATAGAAATCTTAAACATGTTAAATGTCTTTTATATAAGCTAGTGTAATGTATATAGGTTGCAAGAACTGAGAAGTGTGGCTGTTAATAAACTCTTTGTAAGCTCCATATTCTGTCAATTTAATTTCAAGCTGATAAATGTTCCCAGTGTGTGTGGGTTGAGGTGAATGTCCTCTCGTCCTCTGATGTGCTGCAGGTAGTGCTCTCATTAAATGTGGGGAGACTGAGAAGCTGTTAGGCAGCGCAGAAAAAGAGCTCATTCAGAGCTCCGCCATTAATTTCCTCACTCCCTTTAGGAACTTCATCGAGGGAGATTTTAAAACCATATTGGTGAGGATCAGCATACCACTAAACATGCTTTCTTTTTATTATATTATATTATATCTTTTAAACTGTTTAATTTCTCTGTTGTTTTGTTCTTTCTTCACAGAAAGAACGCAAACTGCTTCAGAATAAGCGTCTAGATCTGGATGCTGCCAAAAACAGACTGAAGAAGGCCAGAGTGGCTGATGCTCGCTCTGCAGTTAGTATCACACACACACACACACACACACATATACAGAATGTAACAGTCAGCAGTTTCAGTTCAACCATACGTTCGGTTTTACAGCTTGTTCAGATGAGATATGAATTTAGAGAAGAGAAGCCTGAAGGGTGAAAGCTGTCTTTCATCTTTCCCCAAGCTACAGCTCGGCTGTCTTATGCTCTTAGTGCAGTGTAACTAACAGAGATGATGCTCGTGTTAAATGCCCTTTTGCGTGCGTGCTGCTGTCTTTGGATCTCTAACCTCTCTTATCTCCCCAGTTGTCTCTCATTATGTCTCTCTCTGTCTGCTTGCCTGCCTCCGTCTGAAGGAGCTGAACTCAAGCCCTCCGCTGGGAGAGGAGTATGTGGCTCACTTTTCTTACATGCTCAGCTTCTTGCATGTCAGGTGGCTAAAGGTTTGTCTGCTGTGTCTAATAGAACATCAGCCCTCTTTTGCCCTTCACAAATCTTAGGGGAGATGTCAAAAATCGTTCTGTGAGCAGAACATTTTATGTTCAAAACCACATTTTGATAAACACATGCTTGTATTTCTGTCCAGCTGAACAGAAATAGACGCGTTAATTCAGCATGTGTTTTTGTGTTCGTTGATAACCTCATATTTGGTAAATGTGCATCTTAGTCTGTGAGATGTGCTTAGCATGCTATTTATTTAACTTTGAGGGCAACAGAATGCAGTTACTGTGTTTGGCGTAATTGTTTTTGTCTTCTGTCTATTGATAATGTATGAATATCTGTGCCTGTGTGGTCTCAACTAACAGGATGATTTGTATTAAAGATGCACAATATTACTTATTTCATCCAATATTAGATTTTTTTTTTTTTTTTTTTTTTTGTGTGTGTGTTTTTGTGATGAACATTTCTCCCTATTTTACATTAGTTTATTACCTTTGACATCATCCAGCGTTCACTTTTTTTTATATATTTAAATAACTAATAATTTTATAACACTAAAATGTAATTTTTAGCAAAAAAAAAAAAGAATATCCATTATTATAGTGTTCTTTATAATGTTGTGATGCCTAAATTCACTTGTAGCATTTAAAACGGTTGATTTTAGTGTTTTGTTCTTTATTAAAACAAAATAGTATAGATTTTATTTTAATACTTTTTTTATATTAATATCCTTGTTTTATAATGCTATAAATTATAAATGATCATATTGATGAAGTGTATCAATGTGCATTATAATACATTTCAAAATTGTATAAAATACTTTCAAATGCAATATTCATTACTTTAATAAACCTTCATGATGAGGGGAATGTGTTTGGCTCATGTTTCAGTGTTGCATGTGCTCACACCTGTTGTGACAGTGGATGATTCAAGTCTTCTTCCCTTTGTTGCGAGCTTCACATTATTCCTTGTAGACCGTGAACAGCTCCCTGTTTTGGTTCCTCCCAGTGAATGTGTCTGTGCATGAATGGTGACACCATTCAACTTGCATAACGGCTCTAGACGGTTATGAAAGCTGTTGATTGTGAGTAGTGATGGGTTTGTGTGGTTTAAGTTGGATGTTTTTGCTTGACCTGACGAGTTTGTTACTGTTTCTGAATGCTGGCCAGCTGTGGGCTGAGGAGGTGCAGCAGGTGAGTGTGCTTGAGTCTTTCCTCCCCAAAGCCTGTTGAAGAAAACACATCTTTTATCAGGGAAACACCTGCCCTGCTCTGATAGTGCTGTCTGATATGAACTCACTCTGCCGCGTGAATGAGGAACTGCTCTTGCATACAACTTAAACACATTCTTGTGTCCAGCAGAGGGAGCTACAAAGTTGTTTATATTCCCAGTTCCCACCTGCCTCTGTGTCTCATTAACTTTGCACAGATACCAGCTCAGGCAATATGTTTATGTGATTCTGAGCCTGTTGATGTGGATATATGTGCATGTCAGCCACAGTGATTTTTTTTTTATGTATATGTTTGTGTTTCCCTTAGGCAGAGACAGAACTGAGGATAGCACAGAGTGAGTTTGACCGGCAGGCCGAGATCACCAGACTTCTGCTGGAGGGTATCAGCAGCACACATGTATGCTCACACATCCTTTGTGTCTATCAGTGTTTCCTCCTGCAGCACCACAGCAAAAAGAAATGATGCTTTACCCAAGTTGAAGGGATACTTCTGTCATCATTTACTCACCCTCATATTGTTCCAAACCTGTATGACCTTTTTTGATCACCAAGACGGTTTGTTACCAACATTCTTTAAAATATCTTCTTTTGTGTTCAGCAGAAAAAAGAAAGTCATACAGGTTTAGAATGAAATGAGGGTGAGTTAATGATGACACAACTATTCCTTTAAGCTTTTACAGTTTAAATTGAATGTGGTGGGTGTTGCAAAATAACATCAAACACTCATCAACAAGCAAATAGCATGACTAGTATACAAATGAATGACTTTTATGAGCCTGTTCTTTTAACGAATCACTCATTTAATGAATCAGTCAAAAGACTCATCCTAATGAATGATTTCTTATGGGCCTGTTCTTTTAATAAATTGGTAATTTAATGTATAAGTCAAAAAGGTCATTCTTTGAATCAGTTCTAATTAATGGTTCTTATGAGCCTGTTCTTTTAATGAATCAATAATTTAATGAATCAGTCAAAAGACTCATTCTTTGAATAACTTTTAATGAATGACTCTTATGAGCCTGTTCTTTTAATGAATCAGTCAAAAAGGCTTATTTTTTTAATCAGTCTTGATGACTGACTTCTAACAGCCTGTCATTTAATGAATCCGTCAAAAGTCTCATTCTTTAAATCAGCCTTCAATCAGTTATTCTTATAGGCCTGTTATGAGCCTGTTCTTTTAATGAATCAGTCAAAAAGGCTTATTTTTTTAATCAGTCTTGATGAATGACTTCTAACGGCCTGTCATTTAATGAATCAGTCAAAAGACTCATTCTTTGAATAACTTTTAATGAATGACTCTTATGAGCCTCTTCTTTTAATGAATCAGTCAAAAAGGCTTATTTTTTGAATCAGTCTTGATGACTGACTTCTAACAGCCTGTCATTTAATGAATCCGTCAAAAGTCTCATTCTTTAAATCAGCCTTCAATCAATTATTCTTATAGGCCTGTTATTAATGAGTCAGTCTAAATTAAATACTTTATGAATTTGTCAGAACAGATCCGACTGGTTTTAAATACAAACATTTAAAAAGGCTTTAAATATGTTAGGATTACTATGCATTCGTGACTAATTATAGATTCTGGGAAACACTGCTGTATACAATCATGTACATTTTATGTATGTAATATGTGCTGATGGCTGTGCTCTCCTCTTTGTGATCAGGCTCATCATTTGCGCTGTCTGAATGATTTTGTGGACGCTCAAGCTGCATATTATGCCCAGTGTTACCGGTACATGGTCAATCTGCAGAAACAGCTGGGAAGGTTGGCTCACTTTTATATCTCTGGGCATTTGTTTGTAATATTTATGCATTTTTTACACCAAATCCTCTGTTTTATGCTAAATGCATCCGTAATGGAATCATCTGTTCTCTCAAACAGTCAAAATGCAATGTAAGCAATGTTTTTTTAATTCCTTGATAAATGTATATACATATGTGCATTTCTATGTTTTAACTGTTTCCATATTTCTTCCAGCTTTCCATCCACATTCTCTAATAACAATCAGCAGGCTGGCAGCTCCTCTGCCAGCATCTCAGTTCCCACGGCACAGCCAGCCGCCTCACTGCCCGTTCCGCCGCCCAGCCAGGCCTCACCCGCACTCAACGAGCTCCGCAGCACCTCAGGCACCCGCAAGGCTCGTGTGCTCTACGACTATGACGCTGCCAGCAGCAGTGAGCTCTCTCTACTCGCCGATGAGGTGGGCCTTCATCATGTCATTTCAAATTGTCATAAAATGAATTATTATTTGTCTTAATGGTCAAATATTTCCCCGTCAGGTGATCACCGTGAGCAGTGTGCCGGGCATGGACACTGATTGGCTGATGGGGCAAAGGGGGAATCAGAAAGGCAAAGTGCCATTTACCTACTTGGAGCTGCTCAATTAAGGTCAGCGAGAAGTGCAAAAAAAATTCACATTGTAGATGTGATTTGACAAGAGTAACACTCCAGATGTGATCAGAGAAAGATCAGAGTTTAATGTAGCGCAAAGCAATATAAAAGTCTTCTACACTGCCATGTCATGTTGTGTGAACGTCTCCTCTGCCATTTGAGGGGCGTCATAGTAGCCTTACAGTAACGAAAAGCAGTCCAAGATTGCCAACTATTCAGATTTATGTGCCAACTGAATTTTTTACAGCTAAACTAATTGATTTTGCTATAATGTGCTATGATGCTCTAATAAATATTATATAAACCTGGTTGGTGCAGTTTGAGATCTTTCATTTATCTTAAAAAAAAAAAAAAAAAAAGTGTTATGATTGTCTTGTTTCAAGGTCACAGACCAAGCTGCACACACTGGCTGCTAATTTTGAAAACCACCATAGTAACAGTAAACTGATATGCTGGCATGAATCTTTACCACTGGGTGGCAGTATTTTCAATTTGTGAAGATGAAAATGTAAACACTGCAGCTAAAATCTACTAACATACCTCTTAATAATGGTGCAGAGTGTAATTTCACTGTAGTGGCGCCAAACAGAACCAGAACTGCAAAAATAGTGACTGTGTGGAAACAGTTTCCAAACACTCCCTTGTCTGGGCAAAAGCTGTGTTATTGTTAACTAAAATTAAAACTTAAAAAAAAAATTCAAATTAAAAACTACTCCACTAAACTAAATGTTGCCTTGGCAACTAACTGAAATAAAGTGTTTTAGTAACATACACACACACACACAAATATATACAGGTATGTGTTGGTGTTGGTCCGTTGTGTTTTTTGAAAACCAACGTCACTGCACCCGTTTACCAAGAAATTTTGGAGCACTTCATGCTTCCTTCTGCTGACCAAGAAGTTAAGAGACTTACGTTTTAGACCGTTTTACGTTTTATCGATAAAATCCCAGAAAATATCGAGATATTTTTTGTCAGTATTGCAAACCCCTAATTTGTTATTTAATTTAAATAATAATTGTTTAAATTAATATAATGATTAATACTTTCGACTCCCATTTTCTTAAAAATGGTTTAAAGGCTAAAATGTAAAGTTTATCATTTTATAAAACACACACACACACACATAAAACTAATAAGAATGACAAAAACACACAACAAAATTAATAAAATTAAAGTGATAGTTCACCCAAAAATTAAAATTCTGTCATTTGCTCACTCACCCTCACGTTGTTCCAAACCTGTATGATTTTCTTTCAACTCTTGAACACAAAAGTGTGTGTGTGTGTGTGTGTGTGTGTGTGTATATATATATATATATATATAAGAATTTTAGTAACCAAACAGTTTACTATTGTAGCAATTGACTTCAATAGTATGGAAAAAATATATATCTTCTTTTGTGTTCAGCAGAAGAAAGAAAATCATACAGGTTTGGAACAAGTGGAGGGTCTTTTAAAGGATGGCATTGTTTTCATTTTTACATTAACATTTTGTCTTTTAGCAGACGCTTTTATCCAAAGCGACTTACAAATGAGGACAATAGAAGCAATCAAAACTAACAAAAGAGCAACAATATATAAGTGCAAATGAGCTAGTGTTAGAGGCCTTTTTTTTGCTTTTGTTAATTATATAATAAATAAAAAGAAAAATAGATAGAATACAAAAAAGATTAGAGAAGCTAGTGTTTTTTTTTTTTAAGAAAACAAGCAGTTAGTAAATTATTGGTGCGCAAGTCTAAAAGGGGCAAGTTTTTTTTGTTTTTTTTTAAAGAATAGAATTAGAGTAGAGAGTGCTAGAGTTAGAGGGTCAAATAAAGAAGGAAGAGATATGTTTTTAGCCGATTCTTGAAGATGGCTAAGGACTCATCTGCTCGGATTGAGTTGGGCAGGTCATTCCACCAGGAGTGACGTGCATTCTTTTCGGGCTCGTTAAAGACTACTCTTGCTGCCGCGTTCTGGATTAATTGTAAAGGTTTGATAGAACTGGCTGGAAGACCTGCCAAGAGTGCACTGCAATAGTCCTGCAGTATAATTACTGCAATAGTAATTATATAAATAATTCTAAAATAACAATGGTTAGGCTGCTCTTTGGGAAATACAACCTACTTATAGTTCTTATAGTCCTTGCACATTAAGCTGGAATAGAAAGTATTTCAACAATAAAAATGTTAAACATCAGTTTTATGCTCCCCAGATGTCAGATTCATTACACTTACAAATGCTTTTTATTAACATACTTTGTTTTGTGGTCAAAGATAATCATACATATCCGTCAAACATATTCTTTAATTTAACAGTACCATTATCTATCAGAATGACAGAATATTGAGAATTTTATTTTGTTTGAAAATGTCGAGTTTCACAGCAAATTCATGCAACCCCCATCACAATAACTAGGTTGTGTTTGGAATGGCACTTCAAAGTGAAGTTCGTTACAGGGGAGTCATTTAGGCAGCAGAATCAAATGAGCACATACCGTACATGAAACACTCATCTGAAACGGTGAGTACCGATGGGACGTCGTCTAAGTTTCATTTTAGAGGCTTCATGAGGAGAAAGTTGGGAGAAGTTGATAGTTGCATACACAGACTGACGTGATATCGACGGACTTCGAGTGACGGCCTCCAGGAAGTGAATACAGTAATAAATCTCAACACGGTCTACTTTTATCTTGTGCAGAACCCTTTGAAACTTGAAACATCATCATGGGTTACACAAAAGTATCAAATTACATACAAAAGCTAGTAGTTGGGCACTGTGGATAGCTGGCATACATTGAAAACTTGAAAATAAATTAACCAACATATAAAGAAGTCCTCTCTTCAAGCAGGGCTCTATCGATGAAGCGTGTCCGTACGATGACTTGCAGCAGTAGTCATGTTAGTGCCGGAAAGTGGAGCGGTTGAGCAGTAGTAGCTGTCTTTTTCAACGTTAATAGTAACAGAGCAGGAATGCCCTCCCACGAGGTTCCACAATGTCTGGGAGTGATGCCGTGATTGTAACCAACCCATAAAGTGCTTTCGCAATAGGACAATAAAAATAAACGTTACACTGGGATTAAAAACACAAGTTCAGGCACAACCGCAAATGTACTGAGTCTTTCATTTTTTGAACGGTGTCAAGCGTCCGATATTGTGCCAGAAATTGGAGGTCTTGCGTTTGGGTTCGGCCAACATGATGACCTGCTGCTGGGGCAGGGAGGTGGGAAGCGTTGGGTGCTTCTGACGCAGCAGGAAGTCATAGTAGGGCCTGGTCACAGCTGCGGGGAGGAGGACATAAACAAAAGGTCAGGACCTGAGAGATTTCGGTCATTAGAGAACAGGACACGGATGTAGACATGGGTTTAGCAGACTAGCGTGTTTTGGTCAGTTGGTTATGTGTGTTTGAGCCAGACCAGTTATGGGTATGCTGATATTATTGAATGATATGCTGTAAACCAGTTATGGGTATGCTGATATTATTGAATGATATGCTGTAAATGGGTTTAGTGTGTAAGGCAAGGATGGGTTGCCAGTGAATTACAGAAACTTGATCAGTTACTGTAAATAAAAGCCTGAGGTGTCGATACAGATTTTCTGATTTAATTCCATTTGATCATTCATATGAAAGTGATTCTCACCTCAGCTAATGCTGCACATCTTGTACGTCACAAAAATTCATGCCAGTTATCATACAATAACTGAATCATAAAAAAAAATTTAAATGCTCTGTGAACACTTATAATTGCTTTTCTTATGCACAACCATTATTGTTATATTATTATAATAATTAAAATATAAACTCACATATTTCAGTTATAAAATTCCCATGAAAGAGTGGCGAAAGTTCAATGATTCGTAAAAACGCCCAGCTTATAAGAGCCATTTGATTGTGAATCAGATTACATTGTTCTGCATGTTGATATACTAAAAATAAAAGATTCATTCATGCACATAGTGTAAATAACGAGAGGCAAATGCAGGTCTACACAGAAACCAAACGATAAAGATGCTATGAAGACAAGAAGACGCTGTGCAGTGCCAAGCTGTGGAAAAACAGTCTTTGCATTGCGTGACATATAAAATGTCATTGTACTATAAGAACATCCTGTAAGTTTCAGAACTCTAAACTTTCTCGCTAGTCTAAAAACAGCTTATATTGAAACCAATCTGCCAAAACAACAGCTTGTGGAATGTGCCACTTTATGATGTAATAGTGAGGCTAAACCCCGCCTCCGCAGGAGAAGATTAACACCTGCTTCTACATCACTACCTGTTTAGCCCCGCCCACCGATTCATGCACATAGTGTAAATAACGAGAGGCAAATGCAGGTCTACACAGAAACCAAACGATAAAGATGCTATGAAGACAAGAAGACGCTGTGCAGTGCCAAGCTGTGGAAAAACAGTCTTTGCATTGCCTTCCTTCTGATCCCAACATTAGAA
>NW_015666593.1:194637-200393 GCF_001515625.1 Sinocyclocheilus rhinocerous
ATGTCGCACCACACAAGTGTGAGTAACTGTTTTTATTAAGTGGTCACTATTGCTTTGTCTGTTATTGTTACTCATTTGATATGTACTGAGTATTTATGTGTTTTTAACCTAAATCACAGCAGCATCCATCTGTGAAGGATATAGGCTATCAAACACAACTGTTAGCCAATCATAGCAGTGGGTGTTTACTTCCGAGTCTACAATCCGCCACTACTATTCAAACAGAGCGTTCTGATGAGGGGGGTCAAAACAGGGCAGAAAATACTGTATTCTAAATTGTTTGGGGTTTTTTTTATGTAAAAATCTTGATAACATTATAAGTGGACCTCAGAGAACAGTACAAAATAATAAAAACGGCAGTTCATGACACCTTTAAAATATGTTATAAAAGAGTCTTTTCTTCATGAAATCGGACTACATTTTTTGTTCTGTATGATACTGATTCACTAAAAAGATCTGTTTTAAAAGTCATTTGTTTGTGAATCAGACTACACCCGTTTACACCTGTTTTTTGTTTTTCTGGCAGATTCAGCAGTGGTGGTGATTTAGAAGGGCAGGAAAAGAACTGATCTGATTTTAAAGAATCAATATTGATATTCTAATGACGATCATGAATAATCAGAAAATCAATATCTTTACCCAGCCTCAGTTAAATAAGCGGATAAGTCACACTAACACACTGTGGAATTACCCTGGACTACACGATTGGCTCTCTACTTTGAGAGGACACCCAGGATATTGCCCTGCGCAGGACCCCAGGGGGCACCCTAACCCCCCGCCCCTGCCTACGCTGGGGGACTTCAGGGAGGAGAGGTGAAGTTAAGGTGGCCCTGGGAGCCAGAGGTCCTGAAGGTTCAGAAAAACGTAGGCACTTGGAAGTTTGTAGGTGAAGAAGTGAAGGAGTTCTGAGTGCCAAAAGGTGCTGTAAAGCTAATGCTGCTCCAATGCAGCGCAGTAATAATGAAACAACACAAACATGGTCAAACACGTGCTTGTGAACAGATAAACAGTGACCACACATGGCACAACTCACTACATGCTCAACTGGAATGAGTCTCCACACTATATCCTGAATCTTTAGCATATAATAATAACAGAAAAGACACGTCAACATGACAAACAGAGGAAATTCACCTTTGGGCTTCCCTGTTGGATGACTTTTAGATGCATTCAACATGGCCTGCTTCTTCTGGACCTCTGTGATCGTAAAACCTGTTTGGAGGACAAAAAATCATTTATAAACTTTTAGATCGTCGATTAATCAACTACAGGGAACTGACTGATACTTATGTCATTAACAAACATTATATAAGACTAAACCGATCAGCAAGTATGAATACATAAAATATATTTTTCAAATATTTCATGGCACTGGTTCAATGTGCATAAGTGATAGTTGCTGCAGGGTTATTATAGGTAACAAAGCTGAAGTACTAAATTAACTAACTGGTATAAATAAAAAGTAAACCTGAAGTAAAACTAAAACTGAAATAAAAACATTAAACCTAAAAAGAAATATTTGTAAAAAATGAATTATAAATAAAAAAGCACATGACTAAAAATTCAATAAAATTAAAACGAAAACTGAAAATAAAAACGAATTCAAAATATTAATAAAAACGATAGCCATTGTATATAAATAATATATCAATTATACTAAAATAAATCTGGTTGCCAGGCCGTTGCTATGCGGTTACTAGGGTATTGATAGGTTGTAGCCTTTCTGGTCCTTAGATATGACTGAGGATGTAATTCTAGATGATTGTTGTTTTATCTTCTGGCAGGTGGAAATTTTTAATTCAATCACCACATTATTTCTAGTTGTCATTTACATCCATTTTTGTTGATGGAGAACAAATGATGCAGGATAAAAATAATCCATTTAAAGACTGTGTACAATAAAATCAATGCTTTTATTTATGCTTTTAAGAGCCTCTTCACCTGTTTCGAGGTCATGCTGGACCTGTTCCCGTTCATCTGCAAAGGCTCGCAGCCAGCGCTGCTTCTGCTCGGGTTTCTTGGCACACAGAAGTTGGACCTCCTCTCCCCCAGGAGAACATAATTTCAAGCCATTCTTCACACTCACGGTAAAGTCCTTATCCTTCCCATCCTCTACATCCACCACTTGCATCTGATCCATGTCTAACCGACCCTTGTAGTACAGGATGTCCCTACGAAGCAGATCCTGTGGTGCCAATCAAGACAGTAAAACGTCTTATAAAATAACTACGTTAATACTGCTTGGTTGGAACTCCTTAAAAACCATCTGCCACAAATAATAGTGTTTCTGCTCTCACTAGCATGGCAAGTGACTGACCTTTTTACAGAAAACCAGTTGGTGGTCAAAGAGAAAGAACATTCGCTGCTGGCCCTTGGCCTGTGGCTGGGAGATCTTGGTCAGGTCTCCTGAGAAAATCAGATCAGAGCTCCTGCTCAAGATGTCTTCACCCTAATGAAGGGGAAAAAGAGCCTGTGAGAGCACACAGTTCGGGAGTGAATCAGTGTGTGAACACTATACAAAATGCTTGTGTAATTTACCTCCCAGTCCTCTATGGAGCTCTGCCACTGAGCAATTTTGTCAATATTCTCCAGACGCCTCTTTCTCTCATTGATCAGTCTGGCCACGTTCTTCATTGCATTTAAGGCAGCTTCTACATCCTTATAATCTCTGAAAAGCAAAATATATGAGATTAAAGGTAGAAAGGTAGAAAAAAAGTTGTCACTGGAGCAGTACCCTTTCAAAAGGTACACCTTTATATCAGCATCTTTTGAATGGGTAGCCAATGACAGCTTGAGAGGGAAGTAAATGTGTAACAGTAGGCACTTGTGTAGACCTCATTACCTGTGCTGCGGGTTGGTGTACTTCAGCAGTTCAGCCAGCTGCAGAGGATACTTGCAGATCTTCTGAACAGGAGTAAGCAAGAAACCATCCAACGA
Source organism: Sinocyclocheilus rhinocerous (assembly GCF_001515625.1). Classification (NCBI taxonomy): domain Eukaryota; kingdom Metazoa; phylum Chordata; class Actinopteri; order Cypriniformes; family Cyprinidae; genus Sinocyclocheilus; species Sinocyclocheilus rhinocerous. The sequence goes on from NW_015666593.1 coordinate 197,575, forward strand.
AATGTCGATCATCTTCTGGAGCAGACGACAGGCCTCAAAGAAGAACACGTACTTCTTGATCTTCACCAGTTTGGAGAGCTGCACGCAGGCATTGGGGTGGTTGTTGCAATACTCGGAGTAGATCTGGAAGTTTGTTTGCTGGATGGGAAAAGAAACAGAATAGGACAGAATAAAAAATCCAAACCTAACTGCATCCTACATTAACGCCTACATCGAAGTCAGCTTACGTGCTCTAAGAAGCAGGAGCCAATCTCGCTGAGGTGAGGATGGTCTTTGTTAAATTTCTTCTCCAAGGCTTTGAGGAACTTCTTCTGGAAGCGGTAGAGCTCATCGATGTTCCCAAAGATAGTGCGCAGTTGTTCCTCTGTAAACATATCTGTCCTCTTCCGACACTGTTTTATATAGCCCTGGAACCCAAAGTGAGTATGTCAAAGGTTTAATGCTATAGCAAAGCTATAGTTGGATTATGGAGCAGCTTTCCTCATTACTCTGATGTGAAGCATGTCATTCTCTCTCATGTAAACAGAGAGCCCAGTGACTCTACAGACACTGTAATGCTATGTAACAAGATCCACATGCTGAAGTAGAACCGATCGATCAGAGCCATGTGGTAAACTGACCTCACAGATGTCCTTTAGGTGTTTGATGTAATCCCTCTCTGTGTTCATGATCTCATTGATGACGTTGGCTCTCATCTGCTCCTTGCAGGGCAGACCGGGCCCTAAGGGGCCCCCCATGCTGGCCCTACCCCCTTCCGAGGCCCCGTCCAGATGGGCTAAGTATTCCTCCATGGGCTCATCTTGGTTCACCCGTAACTACCAATAATAAATAGGTTAGTGCACAATGTTGAATTATGATGCAATATCTGGCATTTTCTGGTGACTATGGGCAAGATGTACTAACAACTTGTGCCAGTGCAAACCCTCTTTTAGCTTTAAATAGCTACTGTCAGGATTTACTAAAGACACGCAGGGAAAAATGAAAAGGCGCTGACAAATATTTTTGTGGCTGACCTTACTGCATTTGCATTTATAGAAGTTTCCATTGCAGACGCAAAATTTATGGGAGGAGAGTATTTAAATAAATCACGCAATGTGATTTACTAAGGTTTGCGGTAGTCAATTTCCAGGTATTTGCGCCATTATTTAATGTCCAATAAAAGCATGTCTTTTGTGCATGAAATGGTTGTTATAGTCACTAATTCTTGGTAGATTGCATTGGTCATTATGGAAATAATCTGGTTGCGTCTGTATTCTTTAATTTGCACATTGTCAGTAGATCACTTGCAGAACTTTTCACTCCCATTGGTGCTTTTATGGGATTGTGGTCTCACTCTAACTTCTAATTAGTAAATTTAGTAATTTTTAGTAAATCTGGCCCTAAACGTTCAATGTGCAGTGGCTTTTACCAATGTACTTGGCAAAAAGAACACTGGTGCATTGACGGCCCCTCAATGTAGCCTAATGTAATAGTGATGACGTAATGTGACAGTAATCCAATTTTTTGTTATGAGCGGGAAGCCTGTTCTCCTTTACCCGAACAAAGCTGGCGGGGAACCAGCCCTCGCTGTCCAGCACCCGGCCCCACCACCACTCCTTGTTTGTGGCGTCCACTACTTCGATGACGTCTCCAGCTTTGAAGCCCAGCTCCTGGTCGTCCATGGTGACGTGGTCCCATAGAGCCTCGGCACACACACTGCCATCACTGATCAGCTATTGAGACAAAAGTTGAAGGCAAAACTGATTGATAAAACATTCCCTGTATACAGTAACTGATCAAATTAGAGCAGCAACTGCAGACATCTTCAACATGTGTATGATAGCAAAAATGTATGTAAATGAAAAGTAATAAATAATACACTTGTTTGTTCTTGGTTTTTAATACACACAGTACAACAACATGCAGTTTACGGAGCGATATACTGAATATCCAATTTATCTGGCATGATTTTGCAGGTCTTATGAAAATATACAACACTGTATTGTGAGGATTTTAATCTTTCATTTTAAGTTTTGTAATATACATTTGTAATAGATTCTCTCATTTAAACTTTAGTAGCAAAAATACTATTAAAGTAGGTAAGTTTAGTCAAATATATAGTTAAATATTGCTATTTGTTATTTTGTTATATTTATGCAAAAAAAATATGATTAAATGATAAGTTATAAATATTATTAATTTATAATTGCAAATAAAATATTTATTCTTTCAATTTATTGTTTTAAGTTCACTGAAATTAACCCCTGGTTTCACAGACAAGGATTAAAGGGTTAGTTCACCCAAAAATTAAAATTAGCCCATGAATTACTCACCCTCAAGTCATCCTAGGTGTATATGACTTTCTTCTTTCAGACGAATCCAGTCGGAGTTATATTAAAAATTGTCTTTGATCTTTCAAGCTGTTTAATGCCACTCAGCATGTTGCATGCATCAGTCCAAAAGAAGTTAAATAAAAAGCCTCACACGGCTCTGGGGGGTGAACAAAGGCCTCCTGTAGCGAATCGATGCGTTTTTGTAAGAAAAATATCCATATTCAAAACGTAATAATCACTTTAATGTAGCTTGCGCCAACAGTCCTACACGGAAGCAGCTCCGGGTGGATGACGTATATGAGGTCAGTGTTGCGCATGTGCCGCTCAGAAGTGACAAACGCGGAAGCGCAGGGGAGAGATCAAAACAAAACACCGGTCACTTATTAGAAGTACAAAACGAGGATTTGTAAAGAAGAATGTCGGAGGATTTCGATATAAGCCAAAAGGAGACTGGTTTTCCTTTGCTAAAGTAAGGAAACTTTGCTTCCTTTGCTCCTATAAACAAAC
>NW_015666593.1:200824-206717 GCF_001515625.1 Sinocyclocheilus rhinocerous
GCTCCGGGCGGATGACGTATGAGTTCAGCGCTGCGGAGCCGTGTGAGACACTTTTTTTTTTATGGATGGGTGCTTTTTATTTAACTTCTTTTGGACTGATGCATGCAACACCCGCTGAGTGGCATTAAACAGCTTGAAAGATCAAAGACCATTTTTAATATAACACCGACTGGATTCGTCTGAAAGAAGAAAGTCATATACACCTAGGATGACTTGAGGGTGAGTAATTTATGGGCTAATTTTCATTTTGGGGGGAACTAACCCTTTAAGGCTAGTCCCAGACTAAATTGCATGTTTGAGCTGTCTTAACTGAAAATAACTTGCACTGACATATGTTAAAATAATGTCAGTGCCATTGTTTTGTCTCAAGATGCACACGAGTAATGTTTTTTTTCTAAGGCATTTTTATAAAAGCTGCTTAAATATCCTAATTTAACTAAGGCCTAGTCATGGCTTAAGCTAAGGCCTGTCTGTGAAACCAGGCCTAAAAGTATTAATATTTTTAATGTTCTGTAATTGTAATACATGATTTAAAAAAAAAAAAAAAAAAATCTGATAATGTGCAGTTTTATGCCTGGTTTTCAATTATACTATAATGTTGCATGGTGTGATGCTATCTAAAGGGTGTTTTTTTCCTTACTAGGCTGCAATAAATAAATCAATCAATAAATAAATAACTGTAACCATACAGAGCATGTTCTGTAATTGTAATACATGATTTAAAAAAAAAAAAAAAAATCTGATAATGTGCAGTTTTATGCCTGGTTTTCAATTATACTATAATGTTGCATGGTGTGATGCTATCTAAAGGGTGTTTTTTTCCTTACTAGGCTGCAATAAATAAATCAATCAATAAATAAATAACTGTAACCATACAGAGCATTCAATTTCACTGTTCAAGTATCTCAGTGGCATAGTGTGTTATCATACAATGATATACAACCCTTCATTCTGTGCACTTAACCAAAACCAAAGTGCAATGCAACACTGGAGGAAGAATTACCAAATTAAGGCTTTTCTGTCTGCAGTCTGCTTTTTCCCTGAGTGGTCATTTTATGTTTCCGCTTTTTGCTTGCAAGGATTGATTTGGGCAAAGAAAACAAAAACCAGGGTAATATATTGCCACACTGTTCAGCTTGGCTACAGAGAAAATGAAGTGAAATTCTGGCAAGCTTAACAGCCTCCATCAAACCATCTTTGCAGCACAGCTAAACGTGATCTATCGGTGCTGATGTAATAATCACACTCTGTTTTCTGTCCATACTTTGTACTCACAGTGCCGATGGACTCGAAGGCTGAATATACACCCCCTGAATCCAGAGCCCAGCATTCTCATCACCACAGCTATGCCTATGTACCCTGTTGCCTAGCGACACACCCACATAATTTTCCCATGTGCCTCCTCTTCACGGCCTGTGAGTTGCAGCTTCTTGGTTTGTTCAAAGACGCTATCAGAAACAGCCCTGGCACATATTGTACAAACATACAATAAAAACTAATGAAAATCATGAATCATGCTGATCATGAATGAACAAGGTTTTTAAAACTAGTCTGGATGTTCTAGTATCCAAATATGTCCACTATCAGAATAACATTTTTGATGAGCCAAGCCATGCCAAGTTCAATGGTTGATTTTCCAATTTGTTTCCTACTGAATATTTATTCCTCACCAAGATGCCATGCTGCTCTACTAAAACATAACCTCAATATTACCGTGTCAAGCTCACCAGTGTGGCCTCTATTTTTTCCGTAGAGTCCTGTTCACCAGCAAAAGGATTATTCAGATCCCTTTGGGATAGTCTGGCATAAAAGAAAGCCTCACATGGGCCAAAAACACCAGTCATCACAATGTTTATTGTGCTCGCTAGTCAGAATCAAGGCATAAAGATCCACAAGTTGACAGTTACACAACAAAACAAGCATTGTCATTCAAAGGCTTCCACACATGAACCCCCAAACATACTCACAGAAGCAGACAAAACATCTGAAGATGCCCTCAGATGACTTCAAAGATGAAATCAAAGCCTGACCCCTACAAGCCACTCAAGAGTGGTTACGGTTTGGTAAATAATTAACATGGTGCCGTCTCAGTATATTACTTCTGGCTGAATGCCGCCAAGCTCACACACACAGTCACACCCATTCCGGTTACCTGCACTGTGATGTCTGCATCCTGAAAACCCATCCACGAGTGAGCGAGAGGGATAAACTTTCCCTCCTCCTCCTCCTCCTCCTCGTCTTCCTCTTCACCCCTCCCCTCGCACTTTCTCTTCACTGCGGCTGCGCCTTACTGGAAGGCCAGCAGAAACATCAGCACTACGTTGATGATGACCAGCAACATCATGATGACGAACACCACCACCTTCTGGGCCTCCGGGCTGAGGTTGCACCGCAACAGGAAGTGAGCCATACCCTGCCGAGACATCGTTCGCTGGCCTCCACGAGCCATGGTGCCGGAAACCCCCTCGCCAAGCGGTCTGTGCACGAACACTCGACAGCACACGGTTTGCCAACCGGATCCGCTCTGTGTTCTCGGTGAAACGTGAGGGGGAGGGGGAAGAGCCTCCACGTCCACAGTTACCTGCTCACTTCCTTTCCGTTCCCTTCTCGTTCTTTCTCTCTTTCTCTCGCGCACACACTATCTTCCTCCTCCTCGTCCCACACTCCCCTCGGTTCCTTCCCTGCACTGCTGATGTCAGGAGCAGGGGTGGATGTCTCTCTCAGCCTCCATGTATTCTTCTCCTTCTATGCTTTTTTGTGTCCCTTCCTGTCTGTTTTTTCTCTTTCTGTGCTCCCTTTCGCTGCCTCCCCCTCGTTCTCGTTCCTTGTCCTCCTGCTCTGCTTAAACACGCTGCCGTGTTAATTCCCTTGGATATGATTAACGCACTTGAAATCCCTTCTCTTTTCACCGTCTCTTTTGCAAAACCCAAGGCTGAGGGGCAGAAATGGTTGCTGCATCTGTGCTTAGCGGCTCTAGCCGTCCATCCATCTCCCTGAATTGACTTCTTTTTTTGCTCCTGTTTTTTTTTCCTCTTATCCTTCCCGGCCAATCAGCTGGCGGTGCTGTGAAGCGTATCCAGGATACCAGAGTAGCGGAGGCCAGCCTTAGCGGCAGCAGGAGAGAGCCGGTGGTGGGGGGAGGGATGCGAGAGAATGCAGCACAATACATCCTTTCTATCCAGGCGCGTCTCTATTGGCCGAGCCGGCTGGCCGTCAGCCACACTTCCCGTGTTAAAGCAAGCACGTCCTGCTCGTCTTCTCGAGGCAGTGCTACAGTGACAGTAATGCTGCTGGAGATATTAATTAAAGGCTGCATGAGGTCCCAAACACCTCTTGAGCTTTCATTTCCTGACCGGTGTCAGTGAGGAAGGATTAACGCAGTCATCCTCACTCGTCTCGTTCCCGTGCATCAATTTGTGCACAGCTAATGGGATTAGTGAAGGCCTCTGATTCCCGTAACCTGCTGTTCTCTGTCTCTCTCCGGCCGCAGAGACCCATCCCCACCGTCACAATGTCACACAGCAAGATACTTCCTTTTAAAGGGTCATATGATGCGATTTCAATTTTTCCTTTCTCTTTGGAGTGTTACAAGCTCTTGGTGCATAAAGAAGATCTGTAAAGTTGCAAAGACTAAAGTCTCAAATCCAAAGAGATATTCTTAGAAACATCATATGACCCCTTTAAATCAGCAGCTGTGCCTTTTTTACTGACCCTGAAAAACTGACCCTAAAAGCTTGCTGGTCTCGAACCAGGAACTGCTGAGGGGTTATATTCTGGTCGCTAACTATGCCTCAGATCCCTTCTAATGCAAGCTTAGATCTCCAGGTGAAAATGATTATGATCATGATTTGAGGTACTGTATCATTCTTGTCTGTAGCACGAACGGTGCAGGACAAGTTACACACTAAAGTTTAAAACTAGGGGTTGTTCAAATGTCTGAGCAATAGTAACAGTAATGCCTGCCTTAGCCCCCTATTAAAACAATGACACTTACATTTTGCCGGTTTATAATTTGCTGGATTCTTTACCAGGACAGAAGGGCTAAAAACAATAACAACAGCATCAGCACAGGGCTTCTGTGCAGCTCAGTGCACACCAAGCTCCCAGAGGCTTGATTTATGACTGTTGATTAGATTTTTCTGCTGTTTCTGACTAAAATGCTGAATGGAGTTACTGAGCGGCGTTCGAAAATTATACCAAACAGTCATAAATCAAACTCCGACACTCTGTATATTCTCTGAAATACTTTGAAGATAACAGCATCTTCCTACAACATGCTGAAGATGATGGGAGAAGTACAGTGGCAGCAGGCCATTCTGCTGGTCTCAGGCCTCAGGAGAGGAACAGATGGGTAGTAGACTGAATTCCAACATGTATAAACACTGAATCAAGAGCACAGCTACATATTAAACTAAAGTGGTGCCTTGAAAGCCTGTCTGAAACCAGTTATCTTCATACAAAAACACAGTTTGTTTTGGCTCTGTAAGGCCTTGGGTTTCAAACACAGACTTCCGGCTCTTTAAGTGTTGGAAGGAACATTCAGCTTCTATGAATGTCTTACCATGGACAGAGAAACAGAAGCACAATCTGTGAACATAAACGAAGACTAACACATAGACAGCCTGTATGTTCTACCTCATTTATGGCCAGCTGCTCTCCTCCTCCTCCTGGGTGTCCGAATCGGTTGGAGGAGCTGCGAAACTCATTGTACAGGTCATCTTCACTCCCCACCTCATCCGCAAGGCCAGACTTATCCTGCGGTCCATCAGTTATCACCAAGGCTGAAAAGTAAAGCACAAAACTGTCAGTCCTGCAGCATTTGGGGTCTAGCTCAAAGCAGATTCAGCTTAGCCTTGCAATAATATTGTTTGTTAATATGCCAAATTTAAAAGATACAAAAAGGTTTATAGATTCTCAGTTTTGATCACAATGAATAAATTGTCATTTTGCATTAAAACACTGAAATAGTATATGACACATTTACAGTGTTTAAAAGTATAATACGTAATTTTTTGTTAACGTTTTGCTGGTCAACATGACCGTGATCTTGGACTTAAGAAATGGCCTATAACTGAACAACCAAATGTCTTAAAAAAGAACTTTAATGCAATAGTATTTGACTGATCATGTGATCTCAAAATGGTGCCTCCTTCTATGTGGGAAAAAACAAATGGCTTTATCTAGGCCAGGGGATTTTCAGACTGGGGTCCAGGAAGCCACAAGGAGGTGCTGGAGGTGCATATATATACGTACAGTGGGTACGGAAAGTATTCAGACCCCCTTAAATTTTTCACTCTTTGTTATATTGCAGCCATTTGCTAAAATCATTCAAGTTAATTTTTTTTCCTCATTAATGTACACACAGCACCCCATATTGACAGAAAAACACAGAATTGTTGACATTTTTGCAAATTTATTAAAAAAGAAAAACTGAAATATAACATGGTCCTAAGTATTCAGACCCTCTGCTCAGTATTTAGTAGAAGCACCCTCTTGATCTAATACAGCCATGAGTCTTATTGGGAAAGATGCAACAAGTTTTTCACACATGGATTTGGGGATCCTCTGCCATTCCCTCTTGCAGATCCACTCCAGTTCTGTCAGGTTGGTATATATATAGGCATACAGTATATACACACACATGCATGCATATATTTAAGAAAAATATGTTTTGTTTATATATAAAATGTTAATATTTATATATAATATAAATGTTATATATACTGTATGTATATATATATACATGTAAATATTTGTAAAATATATACATGTATGTTTGTGTATTTATATATACATAATAAATATACACAGTACACATATATTTTGCATTTTATACATATATTATGTAAATAAAAACGTTTATTTTGGATGCGATTAATCGTGATTAATCGTT
>NW_015666593.1:207651-215286 GCF_001515625.1 Sinocyclocheilus rhinocerous
TAAATATTTGTAAAATATATACATGTATGTTTGTGTATTTATATATACATAATAAATATACACAGTACACATATATTTTGTAAACAACAACTTTTATTTTGGATGCGATTAATTGTGATTAATCATTTGACAGCACTAATATATATAACTGGTAACATAACTGGTTAAACTATTTAAATGTACTCTAACAGTGGGTTGGGAAAAGATAAGCAGTCAACTTAACACAACTATTTGGCAGATATATTTGGGAAATATTTTGCTTTAGCACAATGACAATATAAAAGCCAATTATTTAATAAAGCAAACAGTGTGTCTTTATAATATTACAAATATTAAAAGCATTTTAGGAAAAGGGTCCCTCCTTAGGCTGTTCTAATATTTGGGAGACTTTGGTATGAATAACAATTTTTAAAAAAAACTGTTTTAGGACCCTAATATGATCATTTTAACATTTGTTAGATGTACTTTTCATTACTTCAAGAGCAAAACTTGAAGTATACGAATGTACTGTATATTTTGTGTCCAAGCTCCGGATTTAGCATGTAAACGATCTCACAGTCAACAGATGACAAGATTCAAATGTTTACCACAGGGAGCCTGAGGTTACGCAACCATTTCCCCAGCCAGGAAATTGAATGACCTCCAATTGTGCGGTCACACTTGAAAAGAGGTTTAATCCACTAATTAGCAGTTGGAATATTTGATTAGCTGCATCTTATTAACAGTTGGCTGATACATACGGAGAGAACGTGGCTCACACACCACGAAGATCAACATACCATCATATTAAACAGACCAAAACCATTGTTTTTCTATGTAAACGTGCTAGATGGACGTTTTTGACAACTGCGTTTGCATCTCTCACTTTCTACAGCATTTCGAGCATGATTCAAAAAACACATCTCTAGACCTTGTATTCTTTTTATTCCACTATTGAGCATCTCACATTTTAAAATGCAAAAACACATTCTAAGTGGATGGCCCCTAAGGTGTTCACACATAAGCACACATAAACATCTGACCTAGATTCCTTTGTCCCTTTAAAAATGTTCCGTCCCATCACAGTACATCCAAAAACATGGATAAACAAGGAAAAACGATGAAGAGCAACAGAAAAAGTCTCATGCATCATGTCACTCGTTTAATAAAAACAAAGGACTGTTCTGTGCCAGCTTCTGATTCACTTCTACTTTGTTTTTTGCACTTGTCACCAGAACTGAAAACACATCAAGCATAAAAAAAAAGCTTTCTTAACAAATCAACAGTTTGAAGATTGTTAGCAGACACTCAGGGGAACCATAACAACAAGCTTGCAGTTAGCGTTTCCATAACTTTCACTTTTAAGCTAACTGTGTCACCAAAATGCTCCAATAAAACTCTGGTGAGATGCTTATCAACTCAACACAGTGGTGCATTAATGTGCCCTTTCATGCGTTTGCCGTTAGAACACTGGAAACATTCTCTGCTGTTATAGATGGCTGGCTTCTCCACCGACCGGATTGCTATTATTTATTAGTGTGCAGTAAACCAGTGAGGAAGAGTAGACCTGGCCAAGCATCTCTCTTCCTGTCTCATTCATAATAAATGGTTGGGAGAGAATGAAGTAAGACTCAAATTTGCACCCCCTGAGAAATCCTTTGTTCTGGAGATGCATGAGATGACGGTCTGTGAAACTGAGGTAAATGAGAATACTGATTTAAATTGTGAAGATGTAATTGAGAATGTAATCTGAAACTGTGGTGAGAGTGGCTTCACGTCAAAATTCAACTGTTTAAAATGATCCTTGGGGAAAAAAAACAAGCCTAAAAACACAGCAGGATTGCTGTCATTACAAGAAAAGCTGTCTGTATGTGTGAAAATTCATCTGGTAATCCCGTTATGCTCTTCTATGTAGGTTAATTGTGGAGCCAGTGGATTGATTAGGGAGACGGACAAGCGAATCAAATCGTCCTGATTTGTTTATAGGCTGTTAAGTGTGACCCAAAGCATAGAGCTATGCGACAGCACATGTCAGCAGAGTTCAGCATTTCCAGGGCCACATGGGCTGATGATATCAAATATAGTTCACTCAGAGTCTGAAGTCAGACGGTCACAGTGGGGTAACCCAAACAATCCTGTCTAGGACAGCCCCCATAACTGCGTTCATGTGCAACAGAATGTTTTGATTTGATTTAAAGCAGGACAGGGTTTGGGTTTTGTTTTCAAGCTTTTGGAGGAAGTTGTAGCGCAGACCTGAAGGAGGTGTTGGATGGAGAATCAGTGAGGAGACTTTTGAGTCTGATGTACTGCTTAAACATGAGACTTTCTCAATACAAAATTATACCAATACTTGACATTTTTAGAACTTAAAAGCCTTATTTGTATAAATGTATTGCATTTACATTGCTGAATGCAGTTAAAGAAATATTCTGGGTTCAGTACATGTTAAGCTCAATCGACAGCATTTGTGGAATAATGTTGATTGCCACAAAAATTTATTTAATCCCTCCTTTTCTTAAAAAATCTGGGATAATGTGGGGCACTTACAATGGAAGCAAATGAGGCCAATCCATTAAAATACTCACTATTTCAACTGTATAGCCACAAGATCTTGATGAAAAAATCACAACCCTTTTCTGTGACAAAATATCAAATTTTACTACTTAAAATGTCAATATAATGCATAAAACCTTAAAAGGGTTGTAAAAATGATTATGTAAACAACTTGACAGTTCAAATAATACTTTTTAACACTGTATTTTAATGTATTGGAAGTTCTTTTCAACATTTTTAGTTGTGCTTTTTAAGTGCTCTTCTGCTGTTAAATCTTCCCAAAATGCCCCATTTACTTCCAATGTATCACAGCATGACCTTGATTTTTGCTTTCTTTAAGAAAACAAGATACGTGTCTTCATTTTTTTTTGTATTAATCAACACAAAGCTATAAATGCTCTCTGTTGAGTGTAATTTGTTTTGAACCTGGAATATTCCCGTAATAAAAAAAACTGCTCCTTGAGTACAGTAAATAAAACTCTAGTATGTAGTCTAGAATCAGTCCCTGAAAAGCACAATAACTGTGACCATCCACACACCTGAGCGTGTTAACTCGTGCATGTTTTTATCCAGTTTACTATGTTAGGGCCCAATGCATGAACACACACACACACACACACACACATATATATATATATATATATATCTTTATATATGATTCATGATCTGCTGACAGTAATTTAAGGAGTTGATCAAACAGGCAGGACTGTGAATGCGCACTGACCTGCTTCCTTATAAGTCCACATCCTCAGATAAAGTCACCCGACCGCACAAATTCACCTCTGAGCCATGCAGACGAAGACGTCCACTCAGCCTAATCCACGTGCACTTTAAAGATTAAGACCTAGTTCTAAAATGACACTAACTTCAATTATAACGGTCATTAAAACCTAAAAATTACGTTATAGTGGCAAACACTGAAGAACTAATATAAAAGATTGAGAGAAGATAGGAAATATATCGGAAAAGTCCCTTCGCCTCAGACAGAGGTCATGTCGCAATGGAATTTTTTCTTCACTGGTTTCCCTTTTAGTCAACATTTTTGAATGTAAGATCCTACTCATCTAAAAGCCTTAGTCTCATCTGTCAAGTCAAGTCTCAAATCCATTTGGCTAATAATGTTCAATATGCTGCAGATTAGTTTTGCAAACACTATTGCAGAAGAATTCGTTTGTATTATTTCTTTATTTGTTTCTTCTATTTCCTTGTCAAAAATCGCAATACTTTCATTGTAGTTTATTCATGATCCAGCAAGAGAGGGGCCATTATCCTTAAAAAACACTGAACAATTTATAGGCATTTTTTTCTTTCTGTAAATGGCCTAGTACCTTCATTTAGAGGAGAGGTTTGCTCTTACAATAAAATCAACCATACCGATGGTTGATAAATGTATAATGTACATTATGGTCCTGTCCCAAATGGCTTACTTTATGTGGAGTTGTGGTCTTGTGACCTTTGCTCATGCCCATCCGTGAAGTCCAACAATACCGCAGGGTGTCCCATTAATGATTTTATTGTTCAAATGGTGATTTTTATGTTTTTTCTTCTATAGAACACAAAATAAAGCTGTTTCATCTGTTGTCCATTCTACAATGCAGTGCTGTTATTGTTAATTAAAATGAAAAATAAAATAAAAAAATATGGCAAAAAATGAAATAAAACTACGTGAAATTACGTCTGAAGTTGTGTTAAAATTACTAAAACTAAACAGAAATAAAATAAATTAAAGCTAAATAGAAATATAAAAAACAATAAAAATGACAAAAGCACATTAAAAATTTAACTAAAATTAAAACTTAAAATAAAAAATAAAAGCTAATTTTAAATAATGATAAATACTATATTATTATCTAAATTTTACTAAAATAACAAATTAACATTGGACTTCAACAACAAAACAACGCTGAGACATTATTATCAACAAAATATAAGCTTTCATGTTGCATAGATGAAAGTCAGTCAACATGAGAGTGATTAATTGAAGAATGATCATTTTTGGGTGAACTGTCCCTTTAATGTATCCCAGCAGTCCTTGAGTAGCTAATAGACAGACCCTGCAAACCTTGACCATGACCATAGGCCCAATTTTTTGACATATAGCAATAAATAAAGATTTTATTTCATAGTGGTCGCACACTCTTCCTAACAGAGTTCAATCAATGCACCACCTTTTTTTTTTTTGCATGTGAGTGCGACAGTTCACAAAAAGCAGGCGAACTCAATGTAATAGACTTTAAAGAACTGGTTTAGAAGCTGGCTTTGAGTGGCACAAAGATCAATATAGATCTATAAGCCAAAAGGGTCCTTCTAGAAAAAACTCATCAGCTCATGTTCACATGACTGACTCTGTTTTAACATTTCAAAGGTGTCCTACATTTACTTTATCCAACAGAGGGCATCAAATCGATTATATGAGTGCTGTACTTCCTTGTCATTACAAATGTCTTTATTTTAATCTTTGATGAGTAAAACAGTGGGACTATGACAGTAGCATATTTAAAACAACTGTTAAGGTACATTAACTTTGATAAACCATATGCGTAGCTGTACTGCAGCATCTGAAACCAATGTGTGAGACACAGAGCTCCGCCTCTATAACAGCAACATGTGTCTGATTCAAATTCAGATCAGAGCTCTGAGCAGCAAAACGTCCCAGAGCTGTCAAAGCCTGCCAGGAGTAATGATGCTGTGTTTAAGTAAACCAAACCCATTACCATTGCATTACAATGTGAAAAACTCACAAACCACTGATCTTACTACCCACATATTGTTGAAATCAGAGCTGCAGGACCTGAGGCAAATCACAGAGTCCATTTGCACATGTAGCTTTAATGAGAGTTTCTCCGAACACTAGCGGCTCATGGCTAATCCTCAAATCAAAATAAAGCACACAGGTCAGCTTGACCAATGTGAATGGGTGAAATGTTTGTACGGTAGGTAACTACACAGATGGAGCCAAAAAAAAAAGTCAGCTAAGCAAGCACTGAACGTGCTTAATTTTCAAGCATATGTGCTGATATTTGCACACAACACAATATGAGGCTTGCATGGACAAATGGAGCAGATGTGTTGAGAGACCAGAGCAATGTCTGCATCTGAGTGGAGAGTTTAAAGGAATAGTTTAAAGGGATAGTTCACACAAAAGAAGATATTTTGAAGAATGTTGGTAACTCAATGGCTACCAGCAACTGTTTGGTTACCAACATTCTTCAAAATACCTTCTTTTGTGTTCAACAGAAGACAGAAAGTTATACGGGTTTGGAACAACTTGAGGGTGATAAATTATGACAGAATTTTCATTTTTGGGTGAACTATACCTTTATGAGTAACCTGCTGAAGTTGAACCTGCATTCATCACATAGAAAACATCTAAATATCATGGTATATGAATATGGATACCCAGTGATTCAAATAAATGAGGGTACTTCAGCATGTGTAATTATTGTCCATTTGCTTTGTTAAATCTATAAAATACAAAATGGAATATCAAAGAATCCTGAAAAAAATGTATATGGTTTCCACAAAAATATTAACATAGACTTCTTCAACATTGATAATAATAAGAAATGTTTCTTGAGCAAATCAGCAAATTAGAATGTTTCCTAAAGGATCATTTGACACTTTAGTCTGGATTAATGGCTGCTGAAAATAACAATATTTCACAATATTACTGTTTTTACTGTATTTTGAATCAAATAAATGCAGCTTGGTGAGCATAAAAGACTTCTTTCAAAAACATTTGAAAATCTTACATGTTATGATGAATGAATGAATGAATGAATGAACATTACAGCTTAAATTTACAGTCAAACCAAAAATTATTCAGACACCAAAAATTATTTTTGATATTTTTTTACTAGTGGGTACAGGACATTATATTTCATTTATGTAAGTGAGGACAGAAAAACAAAGTAAACTGTGACATATTATATCCAAAAATTCTTCATACAGTGGACTACCAGTAAAACTGATAAAAATTTGGGACCAAAAATTATTCAGACACTTTGACCTGACCATGTTTTGCTTAAGTGTTATCTGACATTATCGAGATGAATTTGTTCTGACACAGTATAACTCTGAGTTTTTGTCATATTTTATTACCATTTTCTAAACTATAGCGAATAAACTGTGATAATGGGTGAAATGTTGAAGCAGTCTGAATAAATTTGGTTTGATTGTATGTTTGGAATGACAGAGACTATATTTAAAGGGAAAAGTGAAGTTAGCTAATCAGTTAGCCGCAGATAAGCACTCATGATGAAGAGTTATGCAAAGAGTGTCTGACCAAAGAAAGACAGATAAGATCCTCACTGGAAAGCTTTCAACCCAGTGGAGTCTGACATTCCCTGTGTATCAGAGAAGAGACAGCCGGCCCTGTGAGGAATCTCACGTCACATCCAGTCAAAGAGTATTACATTCTATGAGCCGACTCCTGTGAACGATACAAGTCGGCTCCCGTCTGAGAGCCGTTTTCTAAGATGGCTCTCAGTGTTGTTGTTGTTGTTTTTTCAATAATGGGGTGATTTTTGCAACACTGTTAGCCACGCACGCTTCATTTACTGACTTATGTTGCTTTGACGTGAAAGTGATGATTCTCGCTCGCAATTGGTCGCACACACAAACACATCAACAGATGCAACACACGTGCACAATGTGATAATGTTTCAGGGTTAATAGGTATAAAGATACAACTGTGTTGGATGCTTCTGTTTTGCACACTGTAATTTAGCTTTTATCTGTTATATGGCACAACATGTTACATTTTGAGTATGAGTTAGTTCACTACCCTGAAAGCACATATACATCACATCTAGGCCTATTTAATGTCTGCATTTAGTCTTAGTCTTTATCTTGAGACGAAAATGCTTAATAGTCTTAGTCACATTTTAGTCATTTGAGTCTTTCATAGTTTTAGTCTAGTTTTAGTAGACGAAAAGTCATTGCATTTTTGTCAACTTTTAGTCAAACTGCAGTTACCAACGTTTATTTTGGTAGCTATTTTATATGTAGTCTTCAAACAAAAATAGTCATTAATTCTTCTCTCTTAAGGCCAAATCAATTAAGCTTATGAGAAATTTGAATCAAGGATTGAATTTGGAAAAA
>NW_015666593.1:215344-215481 GCF_001515625.1 Sinocyclocheilus rhinocerous
GTCATTAATTCTTCTCTCTTTAGACCAAATCAATTAAGCTTATGAGAAATTTGAATCAAAGATTGAATTTAGAAAAACTTGAATAAATGATGAATTTTCATTTTTGGGTGAACTATCCCTTTAACAGTAGTGAAAAT
>NW_015666593.1:215773-230344 GCF_001515625.1 Sinocyclocheilus rhinocerous
CTGTCTTTAGCCCTATTCGCACGGGATTAGTATTGTCTGGTGACCTCCAGTCATTTGTAATAATTGCGGAGGTTGTCTTAATCCCGTGCGAATCGGCCATGTCTGTAATTTGTAAAGTAAAAATTCCCCCGCAAATGACCTACCATATTTCGCCGAACACCGAGGTCCTGTGATAATATTAGTCCCGTGCGAATCGGCATCTCTGTGATGATTCGACCAGCATTTAGCGGGTCGTATATCATTTTTCGAGGTTTTCGTTTCCTGTGCACCTTTTTATCCATCTTTCGCGAAGAATGGAGCTGCGTTGGAGTGTTTGATAGTATTTTGGGTGCTGTCATATCGCTACACCATACAATTTGCAGAAAGAGAAAGCTGAAAAGGTTTTGAGGTTAATGTGTTACAAATAAATCAAGCATAAAGCTTGAGATATTATTTTAACCTGGTGAAATGTAAATGACACAGCGCACGAAAATATATTAATTTTTTTTTTTTAAATCCATCTGGACCATAGAACGGGACTCTCAAAGCCTTGACATCCGGGTATCCGGGAGATAAGTCAGTAAATTCAAGTAAAATCACAGGCTTCGCTTATCCCGTGCGAATGCACCACACGAAATTCAGATGTGGGGGGGTAATTTCAAAATCACACAAGGTCCCCAGATAATACTAATCCCGTGCGAATAGGGCTTAAGACGTTTATCAGATGTTTTTCCCAGATCAAGCGCGCTTTAGCAGCTTGCAATCTGGGTGATTACGTTCTGTGATAATGTTTTATGTTCGTACATAAATTAGGTTTTTGGTTTTTATGCCAAAAATAATGTCAAATTATAGTATTTTGGAAAGGTTTATGGAGCCAGAAATATGACAAAACAATTTGAATATGAACTGTGTAAATCTGAATTATATGTGATTTAACAAAACAGAATATTACGTGACATTTTATAGTTTTTAATTTATTTTTTTTAATAGTTTAGTTTAATTACTTTGAATAATTTAATTATATTTGTGCACACATACCAGACATAGGTCAAAGCATTGACAAATTTGGCTGAATTATAAAAGCCAGAAGTGGTACTAAATAAAGAGCCGTTTGGGAGCCAAATGATCCGGATCCCTAAAAAGAGCCAAAAAAGAGCTGCTACAATTTGCCATCAAAAGAATCAACTGAATTTTTAAATATATCAAAACTAGTTACTACAGTTATTTTAAAGTGTAACAATATTTCAACAATATTGCTGTTTTTACCATATTTTTTGATCAAACAAATGCCGCCAAACAAACTGACCCCAAACTTTTAAACGGTAATGTACTGCATGTAAAACAGTGTAAACAATGTTCCAAAGAATGTTTCTCTTATTCTGTATTAGACACAATACACACTGTAAAAAATGACTGTGAATTTAACGGTAAAAGACCGTAAAAATGCTACAGTAAAAACCTGTTAAATGGTTAACGGTAAATTCCCCTACTATATACGGTGAAAAACGGTATTGGACATTACATGTAATTTTACGGTAGTACTACTTTTTTTTTGGAAGTGAAAAAGACAGTATAATTTACAGTGAATAACCGTAAATTGACATTCCCAGAATTCCCTGCATTACATTTCAAATTTGATGGTTTTTTGTTGTCATCACCACCTGCATTTGGTGGTTATCAGTGTATTACAAAGGCACAAAACAGATTTCAGTACTTCAATAGGTTGGTATATTAACATTATGTCAGTTAATGAAATTACGGTATTTAACTGTAAATTTAAGTTAAAACCGTAAAACCTAAAATGTTGCTACCATATTTTTTACGGTAAAATTCCTAAATTTTACAGAATTTTTTTTACAGTGCACATGCTAATTTGGTTTGTATAACACAACAGTACAAGGTTGTAAATTAGGCTCAAAGTGGCTCAAACTAATTTCCTGAGAGGAAGCAGCCGTTAGGGCCAGTGCTAGGGCTATAGCAGCAGCCTGTGCCTAGCACAGCTCAGCCGGGCGGTCCTGCTGGTGCCTGTCTGGGAGCAGACTTGAGGAACTGATAAGCTGTACTCACTACAAACAGGCACACATCATTAACTGACAAATTAAAGCTGCATGATATTCCTCACTTTAAGCTGAAAAGGTCTGTAGCAAGATTACTGGCATGCACTTGAGCTGCCAGGACAGTTTGATGGAGTCCAGGCAGAGCGATGATGGGTAAGGAATTCTGGGTAAAGTGTTGCTCAGACAGTAAACAGAGGGCTGAGGTGAACATGGAGGGCAAAGAGCCTTCATCTGGTTTTGTCTTCTCACTGTTTAGTATACAAAGCATCAAGCTTAAGGCTGACTAACTGATTATTGCTCATTTGCACGATTACTATTCTGTGCCCTCCTTATGTGGAATTATATGGAAACAAAGTACAAGCTCTTTGATGTGTCCAATTCAAACTTTCTGTTTCAATAGAAAACATGTTAACTGAGGAAAGAAAAAAACACTCATCAACTGATATTCTGCCCTCAAAAAAAAAAATAATAATAATGGCTTTGTTTACTATTAAGTAATTTATAGTAAGTATTAAGTATTTAAATAATCATATTTCAAAAATGTATTTATTCAAATTCCACAGAATCTGCATACATCTGGTAATTGTGAAAACAATTACATTTAAATCGGTTAAAAAGTATGAACATGGTTTATATATGGCTAGATGTATAACAAGCTAAATTCAGTTACAAATATGAGAGATTGGTTTACATATAATAAATTGAATTTACTAGTGATTAATATATAATCCTGTTTACTGTTTATTTAAATCACAATAACTATAATTTATGTGCTATTACATAAATCTTATTCTTGTTTCTTATATGTATAACTGACAATATGCATCACATCAAGTTTATTAGTTTATGTTAATACTGTGTAATCCAAATGGTTGGAAATTTTATATGCAATTAACATAAATAATCATACCTATTAGGCCTAAATATGTTTTTGATTCTGTAATCGGTTGATAAGCACAATTTACATACATAGATTTGATAGATATTAGCACAAGGATTAAAAGCCACAAAACCCCTGATTTCATTTTAAGCACATTTTAATGGGTCAAATTTTTCTGGTAACTGAAAACATCAGTTCAAATTCATCAAAAAGCAAACTGTCAATGTTTAGGAGTACACTAGCATATACTGTATATGACCTCAAAGCTAACACACATGGACTACTGGGAACTGAAAACATTATCAGTTTAGCCAATATACAATAATAATACACAAACTATTGAACTTAGACTTTAAACTATATTATCAAAGGATGTTATTCACCACGTCAAGGCTCCAATCATGTTCTTGGATTTTTCTTTTGTATCTTACTTCCTGTCTTTTCCCACCCTCACCCAGCAAAACACCAGCCTTTACCTTCATATGACTTTCTGCAGTTGCTGGCAGACTGATGTCAATGCCACACAAGTCTGGAACAGTAATCTGTGTAGACTGCAGATTATTACTAACCCTGAAAACAGGATCAAAAGTTTATTAAACGACCCAAACAGAGGGAGGAGTGTCTGGAATCTCTCCATGAACTCACAGAAAATGAAAATATGCCACAACGATTTCACAGCAGTGATGATGTCTCCCTCTATGCAGTGGCTATGAGGGATGGAATTAGGGTAGGAACATGACTACTACTCTAAAACAGCTACAGTTTTCAGAACTGATATTGTTATAATAAAATAGAATATAGTCATAAAAAGTTGCATTTGAGCTGTCTGGTTCAACAAAGTGTGATCTGTTTGAGAGCCAAGCTGAGGCGTTCACATAATGGGGAGAATTCCTCCGGTCAGTGCTGTTAAAATGCTGTGGCCGTGTAGGCCTCAGCTCATTGTGGCTGTGGATGTAGCAGCATCACACTGCAGTGCCATTTTACCCACAGACTGAGCAAAATACCTCAAAGAGCGAAGCAACTGAGTCACAGTGGATACTGCAAACAAACACTGTGTATAGTAACAGTGATGACACAAAGCTGATGTAGTGCAGCCTGATGCCAAAGGAAATCTCAGTAACACTTTATTTAAAGCCTTTATGTATAATGCATTATAAAGGTAATGCCTTATATCTTTTCATATCTGTAACCAAAGTTAAAATGCATTATAATATTTGAAGGTTTGTTTGTCATGTTTTAATGCATTATACATTCTAAAGGTGTAACAATGAATAGATATATGTATTATAATGCATTATAACTGTGGTTACAGTTACTCATGAGATCATACAATGTATTATAAGGCGCATTACAAGACCTAATTAATGCATTAAAACTACTTTCATAATGCATTATATATAAAGGTTTTAAGTGTTACCAAAATCTCTTTTAAATTCCACAATTAACCCCAAAAATATGGTTTACAGTTATGAGTTATGCTAAAGATTTATGAGTGGGTTTTACTGTGTTGCTATGTGGTTGCTTATGTGTTGCTATGTGTTCTGAGTGTGTTCTTCTGTGTTGCTGTGCAGTAGGGTGTCATGGAGGTTGCTATGCAGTTTTTAATAGTGTTCTGAGCAGGTTTTTCTGTGTTGCCATGTGGTTGCTAGGGTGTTACAGATGGTTGCTATGCAATTGCTAAATGGGTAGCTATGGCTCGGGTTCCTCCTGCAGCAAAATATGGGATTTTCTCATGATTTATTTCCTGCCAAGTGACAATCGTAAGGCTGTATTCTCTGAATTCTTCACATGATTTGAAGTATTACTCATGTGAGCAGCACAAATTGCAT
Source organism: Sinocyclocheilus rhinocerous (assembly GCF_001515625.1). NCBI lineage: Eukaryota > Metazoa > Chordata > Actinopteri > Cypriniformes > Cyprinidae > Sinocyclocheilus > Sinocyclocheilus rhinocerous. Next base: position 220,519 of record NW_015666593.1, read on the forward strand.
GAAGCAAAGCGATAAATATGGGCAATATTTATAATAATGATTATGATTTTAACAAGTACCAATATAAACCTTTTCTCCAAAGAACCATATAGCCATCTTTGAGCCTGAAATGCTGCAAAGTATCATTGAAGAACCTTAATTTTTAAGATGTAGTTCTCATTTGAATATCTATTTAGAGACTTAACACTCATAACAGGTCTCGTCAAACACTATTTATCGCTTCACTTCTTGACTGTATAGCAGAAACCAGAAAAAGACACTGAAGTATATGGAGAAAGAGTATTTTGTGCCTGAAGCAGGGTGTCATCCGTAGAGCTGTACGGCTGTGGTTTATGTAAAAAGGTGTGAATGAAACACCATCTGTCTTATTGCCGTCAGTTGTGATAGGGCCTGAGGGGCTGAAGACCCCCGTCCCCTCTACGTGTTAACCGGATTAGAGCAATTGTTGGATTATGAAAAGCAAAGGCGTAGTTTACAGAGTCTAATTCATTTGGTTGAATTAAACGTTAAATGGGATGTCATTCAGTTTCTTGAGGAATAATCATTTATGAGGATTAAGCAATAAGTGTTTATTTAGAATTGAACTTCAGACTCGTTCTCTATCATTTGACCCGGCTCACACTGGGCGGTCACAAGATTCTGCAATCAAGACAAAATACCCCGCAGAGAAAATACGGACAGCAACACATCTGCTCCTCTTCCAGCACGGAAACTCAAGACTTTAATGAAAGTGCTTTTGAGAAGAACTGAGACTTTCTATTTCTGGCTCTGAGACAAGTGAGCAGTGGTCGTGCATTTCACACAAATAATGAAAGCAGAAGAGAAGAGGATTTGCAGAAGCACGATATGTTGATGGGTGGCGATGGTGACACATCCTGTGAGACTATTTCTACTGCGCGTCGCTCTTTCTATACCGCATCTATACTTGCAGGCGTCCTTGACATGTGTATATGCAGGAAAAGCCATTCATGGTATTAAATGTGTCAGGGTGCATGCATTGACATGATGCATGCAGAAAGTTGTGACACATATGGTCATGTATGGTACATAAACTAAAGCCTTAAATCTTTACATAATTGTAACGAAAGTTAAAAAGCATTATAATATTTGAAGGTTTGTTTGTCATGTTTTAATGCATTATACATTCTAAAGGTGTAACAATGAATAGATATATGTATTATAATGCATTATAACTGTGGTTACAGTTACTCATGAGATCATACAATGTATTATAAGGCGCATTACAAGACCTAATTAATGCATTAAAACTACTTTCATAATGCATTATATATAAAGGTTTTAAGTGTTACCAAAATCTCTTTTAAATTCCACAATTAACCCCAAAAATATGGTTTACAGTTATGAGTTATGCTAAAGATTTATGAGTGGGTTTTACTGTGTTGCTATGTGGTTGCTTATGTGTTGCTATGTGTTCTGAGTGTGTTCTTCTGTGTTGCTGTGCAGTAGGGTGTCATGGAGGTTGCTATGCAGTTTTTAATAGTGTTCTGAGCAGGTTTTTCTGTGTTGCCATGTGGTTGCTAGGGTGTTACAGATGGTTGCTATGCAATTGCTAAATGGGTAGCTATGGCTTGGGTTCCTCCTGCAGCAAAATATGGGATTTTCTCATGATTTATTTCCTGCCAAGTGACAATCGTAAGGCTGTATTCTCTGAATTCTTCACATGATTTGAAGTATTACTCATGTGAGCAGCACAAATTGCATGAAGCAAAGCGATAAATATGGGCAATATTTATAATAATGATTATGATTTTAACAAGTACCAATATAAACCTTTTCTCCAAAGAACCATATAGCCATCTTTGAGCCTGAAATGCTGCAAAGTATCATTGAAGAACCTTAATTTTTAAGATGTAGTTCTCATTTGAATATCTATTTAGAGACTTAACACTCATAACAGGTCTCGTCAAACACTATTTATCGCTTCACTTCTTGACTGTATAGCAGAAACCAGAAAAAGACACTGAAGTATATGGAGAAAGAGTATTTTGTGCCTGAAGCAGGGTGTCATCCGTAGAGCTGTACGGCTGTGGTTTATGTAAAAAGGTGTGAATGAAACACCATCTGTCTTATTGCCGTCAGTTGTGATAGGGCCTGAGGGGCTGAAGACCCCCGTCCCCTCTACGTGTTAACCGGATTAGAGCAATTGTTGGATTATGAAAAGCAAAGGCGTAGTTTACAGAGTCTAATTCATTTGGTTGAATTAAACGTTAAATGGGATGTCATTCAGTTTCTTGAGGAATAATCATTTATGAGGATTAAGCAATAAGTGTTTATTTAGAATTGAACTTCAGACTCGTTCTCTATCATTTGACCCGGCTCACACTGGGCGGTCACAAGATTCTGCAATCAAGACAAAATACCCCGCAGAGAAAATACGGACAGCAACACATCTGCTCCTCTTCCAGCACGGAAACTCAAGACTTTAATGAAAGTGCTTTTGAGAAGAACTGAGACTTTCTATTTCTGGCTCTGAGACAAGTGAGCAGTGGTCGTGCATTTCACACAAATAATGAAAGCAGAAGAGAAGAGGATTTGCAGAAGCACGATATGTTGATGGGTGGTGGTGGTGACATCCTGTGAGACAATTTCTACTGCTCGTTGCCCTTTCTATACCGCAGCTATACTTGCAGGCGTTCTTGACGTGTAAATGCAGGACAACAGATGAAAAGCCACTCATGGTGTTAAATGTGTCAGGGTGCATGCATTGACATGATGCATGCAGAAAGTTGTGACACATATGGTCATGTATGGTACATAAACTACTATACAAAAGCTTGGCCTCAGCAAGAAAGAAGCCTCTCATGCTTATGCATTATCAAAAATACAGTAAAAACACAAATAATCTGAAATATTATTAAAATTTTCTTACCTATGTCTTCTTCCAAAATATGCTACTCTAAAACAGCTACAGTTTTCAGAATTTATGTTTCGATAACAACTGTTTTCTATTTTAATATATTTTCAAATGTAATTTATTCCTGTGATGGCAAAGCTAAATTTTCAGCAGCATAACTCCAGTCTTCAGTGTCACATGATCCTTCAGAAATCATTCTAATATGCTGATTTGGTGCTTCAGAAACATTTATTTTTATTATTGATGTTGAAAACATCTGCTTAATATTTTTGTCGAAACCTTGATACATGTTTTTTTTTCAGGATTCTTTGATTAACAGAAAGTTCAAAAGAACAGCATTTATTTGAAATTAGAGCTGGGCGATATGGCCAAAACAATTATCAAGATAAAATTTTTCATATCAGTCGATATCAATAATTAATCTTTATTTCTTTCAAGTTTTAAGGCAGATTTTTGCTTCTAAGTGATAGTTGTAGAAAGCAGACCATTAACTGTGGTTTTAAACTACTCTTTATGGTCAGAACATGACAAACACTTAACGTTTTTGAAATCTTTACACTTTTTCCTTAACAAAATAAATATCTTAACAGAAAAATTTATTTATTAGTTTCTACATGTTCTAATGAGTGATATTGTTTCAAATCATGAAACAGGTTTGTGTTGCCTCACTTGGATGACGTGTATCTTCAGCGGTTTGCAGTGCAGGCTGCAATATTAATAATTTTTTTTTCTCTCTTAGAAATGCACATTTGACAGTAGCTTGAGTTGACAGTAGTAGCTTGAGATGCAGATGTAAATTTATGTTCATTATCAAAAACAGTAACATCTGTAAAAATTGTAACAACCTCATTTTTATATGATGAAATTAAATTATTAAGACTTTTGGAGTTTTATTCAAATTAATTATTGGTCTTCCATAGTAGCATACATTTAGATCATGATAACCACAGCTAAAACCACACATATAGCACCTCAATACCATGGTAAAAATGTAACTATATGGTTTCTAGGTATTTGTATGAAAAAACAGTAGTCTAAATACATTTAGTATAAATCCACAAACGCAATAGCTTAATCACAAAAATACTGTAATTATATTCCATTACTCCTTTAAAGGGGTCATATGATGCTATTTCAATTTTTCCTTTCTCTTTGGAGTGTTACAAGCTCTTGGTGCATACAGAAGATCTGTAAAGTTGCAAAGACTAAAGTTTCAAATCCAAAGAGATATTCTTTATAAAAGTTAAGAGTCAACCACGCCTACCTAAAACGGCTCATTCTAACGCTCCCCCACATGTCTACGTCACGATGTAGGAAGATTTGCATAACGCCGCCAACATGTTCACGCAAAGAAAGAAGGCGTAACTTTTATTCTCGCTGTAGTATTGTTGCCGCCGCTGCCATGTCGTGAAGACGCTGTGTGTTTGTCAGGGTGCATGCATTGACATGATGCATGCAGAAAGTTGTGACACATATGGTCATGTATGGTACATAAACTACTATACAAAAGCTTGGCCTCAGCAAGAAAGAAGCCTCTCATGCTTATGCATTATCAAAAATACAGTAAAAACACAAATAATCTGAAATATTATTAAAATTTTCTTACCTATGTCTTCTTCCAAAATATGCTACTCTAAAACAGCTACAGTTTTCAGAATTTATGTTTCGATAACAACTGTTTTCTATTTTAATATATTTTCAAATGTAATTTATTCCTGTGATGGCAAAGCTAAATTTTCAGCAGCATAACTCCAGTCTTCAGTGTCACATGATCCTTCAGAAATCATTCTAATATGCTGATTTGGTGCTTCAGAAACATTTATTTTTATTATTGATGTTGAAAACATCTGCTTAATATTTTTGTCGAAACCTTGATACATGTTTTTTTTTCAGGATTCTTTGATTAACAGAAAGTTCAAAAGAACAGCATTTATTTGAAATTAGAGCTGGGCGATATGGCCAAAACAATTATCAAGATAAAATTTTTCATATCAGTCGATATCAATAATTAATCTTTATTTCTTTCAAGTTTTAAGGCAGATTTTTGCTTCTAAGTGATAGTTGTAGAAAGCAGACCATTAACTGTGGTTTTAAACTACTCTTTATGGTCAGAACATGACAAACACTTAACGTTTTTGAAATCTTTACACTTTTTCCTTAACAAAATAAATATCTTAACAGAAAAATTTATTTATTAGTTTCTACATGTTCTAATGAGTGATATTGTTTCAAATCATGAAACAGGTTTGTGTTGCCTCACTTGGATGACGTGTATCTTCAGCGGTTTGCAGTGCAGGCTGCAATATTAATAATTTTTTTTTCTCTCTTAGAAATGCACATTTGACAGTAGCTTGAGTTGACAGTAGTAGCTTGAGATGCAGATGTAAATTTATGTTCATTATCAAAAACAGTAACATCTGTAAAAATTGTAACAACCTCATTTTTATATGATGAAATTAAATTATTAAGACTTTTGGAGTTTTATTCAAATTAATTATTGGTCTTCCATAGTAGCATACATTTAGATCATGATAACCACAGCTAAAACCACACATATAGCACCTCAATACCATGGTAAAAATGTAACTATATGGTTTCTAGGTATTTGTATGAAAAAACAGTAGTCTAAATACATTTAGTATAAATCCACAAACGCAATAGCTTAATCACAAAAATACTGTAATTATATTCCATTACTCCTTTAAAGGGGTCATATGATGCTATTTCAATTTTTCCTTTCTCTTTGGAGTGTTACAAGCTCTTGGTGCATACAGAAGATCTGTAAAGTTGCAAAGACTAAAGTTTCAAATCCAAAGAGATATTCTTTATAAAAGTTAAGAGTCAACCACGCCTACCTAAAACGGCTCGTTCTAACACGCCCCACATGTCTACCTCACTATGTGGGAAGATTTGCATAACACCGCCCAAATGTGCACGCAAAGAAAGAAGGCGTAACTTTTATTCTCTAAATGATGGCGATTTGTAGATTGAAAAGCCTTCTGACTGTATCGCTGTGCACAGTGTTTCTCCTGTTTGTCAGCACTGTTTCATCCGGCTTTAAACTAGTTAACGTTAAACTAGTAAATTAGTGTTCTTTGCTGAATTCAAGTGCTTCACACTGGATCTCACAGTGCTATTTAGTGCTCGCACGACAGAGACTCATCAGTGAGTAAACGCATCTGCTCTAGTGACCTCGCTCTGCGCTGCCGTTTGAACTTTGACCCCAGCGGATATATGGTCCATGTGGCGAGCTTCAAATGAGTAGCACTGTTTTCGTTCTGCTTTTGGCACATAAACATTATATTGAACATTTATTAAACTCTTGTTATCATTTTATCGAGGAAAATTATATCGCGATAATTATCGTTACCATTTTATCACCCAGCCCTATTTGAAATATATATCTTTTGTAACATTATAAATGTCTTTACTTTCACTTTTGATCAATGTATTGCATATTATACATATTATACAAAATTATGTTATTATAGGGGTTAATATAATTTGTGTAGACTTTAGTGAAAAGACAAATATTGCAATTCTTCATCTATTTATCTTTTTGTTATGTATATTACCTATTTATCTTTTTGTTGTCTATATCAGTTTGTAATTCAGTGTAGTATAAGTTGTGTTCAGCAGTGTAGTACAAGCTGTGGGTGAAATGGGTGACTTCCAAAAAGGGCAAATCATGGATGCCTGTTTAGCAGGAGCGTCTATAACCAAAAATGAATGATAGGGCCCATCAAACACTAAGAAAGATTGCGTCCAAACAGTAAAGAACTACTGTAGAAAAGTTTTTAACTACACATTGTCATATGAACAAACCAAGAGGTCAAGTTTTGGCTGGCTAAGAGCCATGTTAGGCCAGCTGATAGATATCTTAACTGCACCATCCTTCTCCACTGACAGGCATATAAAAGTGTAATCCTGTCAAATATATGTTTTTTCAAGCATTTAAATTGCATATATTTTATTTAATTACAGTAGATAATCCACAGAGTGGTAGATCATTTTCGGAGCACTCTTAAAAGTGAACTACCACAGTCTTCTGTGGTACCCTGGCCTGTGCCAGCTAAGCAAGTCCCATTGAGATGAATGGAAAAGCTAATGGATAGCTTTTTCCAGATATTACAGTACATCCTGTAGACCTCCCAGTCAGTAATTACACTAAAAACCAGTTCTTGATGCCCAACACTAAGGTAGAGAGTCTCTCAGTTTAGTGAATGGACGGTTTACAACTTTTGAGTTCTGTGGGTCCAGTCTGGCTTGAACCCAAACCATCTCTGTCTGTTTAGAGATGCCAAGGAAGTGCCTTGGGATTCGTGCGTAAACAGTCTCTCATTAAACACTTCTAATGTTCAAAAGTTCCATTTCAACACATTTCTCACGTGTCACACCGGTTTTTTGTTCTTCCGACTGTTCTGCGATCAGCTACGGACAGCATATGAGTGCTGTAATGAGGTCAGCGAACCGTGACGAGGTGACAGCGCTGTTTGAAATGTCTGTAGCTATTGCCCCCGGCTCACAGTGCACCATTTATTTCCCTCCACCACAGGAAAAGTCACATCCCATCTCTCTTAGGACAAAGCAGAAAATGAGAAAAACACCCAAACTGCAGCTGACGTGGGTAGCGGTGGCCATTTGTGACATCAGTGCTACCTTGGCTGACGGTCATTGGCTTGTCTGTCACCATGCCAACCCTGAGAGAAGATAATGAGACCAAAATACTGCTCAAACTGGCATCTCATCTCATTTCACATCACTCCTTTTGCACAGTCTTATTATACAGCCATGGGCAGTGCCAGCACAGAGAGAGAGTTGCTCTATTCTTAGAAAGGAAACCTGAAGAATTTGCGTTAATCGATATATCGTCTCTGTTCGCAGAGGCAAAAAGGGCAGTGTTGGTTTCCCCTCAAATATTTTTAACACAGCCTGTGCTTTCACTCGCTTCTTCATGCTGTGTTGAATATTATGCTGCATGTTCAAGTGGTTTTACACAAATGCTGACATGACATGCCACATTGTTTAATATCACATAGGTGTGGAAAAGCTCAGCGCATGCTAATTTTGCACATTAATATCCTGCGAGGGAATATGTGCAGCTGCTGAATGTAGGAAATGCAGGGAATGAAGGGAAAGCTGTCATCCATCCATCTATCCATCTATATCTACAATACACATTGGCTCACTTGACAGAGCCTTCCACAACATTACCACTTCACCAATCACGAGCCAGCAGGAACATAGATCAATAGATGACATCCGTGACAGTAATGCAATAACCTAAGCAGGATGCAGACGGCAAAGAGAGTGGCATCTTCATTCAACAGTAAGGCATCTCGATTCTCACATCCCCACCAATCTAGCTGGATTTCCAACTCATGTTGCTTCTGTACATGTAGCATGCAAGTCGACTGGTCAGAAGGCAAACTCCTGTTGCTTTGACACGCTAATCGCATGAGCGACAGCTACTCTATGTGTTTAAATTTGCATAGAGACAGTGACTCTTCCAGCTACCTCTTTTGGCCCATCAAAGGCTCAAGACAATGCCATCACATTGACTGAAAGACTGCAATACAATGAACAAGAGCTGTCACAAGAACCTCACAGAGGCAGAACGTCACCCGTTGCATGAGTGTCAACTGACATCAAGCTCAAAACGCAGCTCCACAACCACCAAAACATCTGAGCTCCAGAGGTGAGAGAGTCTTACCGTTGGTGGAGTGAAGGCTCTCCAGACTCCAGTAATGGGACATGACCCCTCGCACTGCTCTAACCCCACCAGCCAGTCCAAGAGCGGGGCTACAGTCTGAGTCAGAGCCAGGTGACTGCTCTGAGCTGCCACCACTGCAGCCACCTCCTGCCAGCGGGACGCCCACCTCACCGGCACTGTGCTGGGTGCGCATGTGGACGCACAGCGAGAGGAAGAAGGGTGGCGTCGCTTCGGCAGGTGTCGGGTCCAAAGCGTGTCTCCGAGGCTTGAGGTTGCGGTGTAGCCTCAGCCTCTCTCTGTCATTCCTCACTCGCTCTCCTGATCTTTTACTTTCACTCTTGGATGCACAGTCTGAAAGAGCTCACAGCTCAACACAGACGCCCAGACACACAATCAGCCTTCTCTCTCTCATGCACACGCGTACGCATACAGTCACAAGCTGGCCTCAATGGGGATCCTTTAAGGGGAGGAGGACTCATACGACTCACATGGCTCAATGCGAAACACTCAGTCTGGCGTTGAAACAGACCGCCTTCCCCCTCCCTTCTAGTCCCCCTTGGGCTCCCCTCCTCCACTGTTAAAGCCGAGCTGTTAGTAAACCAAAAGACAGCGCCTGGAGAGAGCACTAGCGATGTTGAGAGTTGCAAACAAACACCTTCTAAGAATTTAACCCATAATTAGCTGGGATCACACTTATGAGCAAAAAAGCACAAAAATTTACATAATTTATCACAACGAAAGCCCAAGCATGCTTGCGCAGCATGCTGATGTGATTCCAAAAGACGTGATTTCCACAGAAATGGTCAGAATCTCTGGAAACTAAGAATAGAAAGGAATGTGGCTCGTGTGAAGCCTTTCTCATCAGACTCAAACTTGAGAATCTTGACTTGTGTGAACCCTTGCAACTGTGACTACACTTTACATAACATGGGAGCTCAGATAAAACTCAGCGGAACATTCCTCACATTCTTGTATATGACAGGTCAGACCTGCTATTGGTTTTCAAAACCCTGATGGAAAAGTGGAAAATAAAATGGAAACGTTCAGAAATAAAAGTGCAAAAAAATTATGTTAGGAAAATATTATTAATAATATATATATATATATATATATATATTACACTGAGAAAACAGTGTAGTAATAATAATAATTATATTTTTTTTATGCATTTACTTATTTATTCATAGAATGTATTTATTATTATTATTATTATTATTATTCATAGTAGTAGTAGGTAG
>NW_015666593.1:234494-249218 GCF_001515625.1 Sinocyclocheilus rhinocerous
GCCTTAACCGACAGCCACTGACGATAGTCAATTTCGATATTAATTGCAAAAATAACATTTAAGAAATGACTATACAGTTTCTACTTATGGTTTAAGTATACGACGGTAAACCGTTAAACACTATCATAATATATGTAATTTTTCTATAACGAAAAGCAGATAAGACTAACCAGATAAAAGTTACTGTAGTTAAGCCTCTTAACGACAAATAAATTTTACACAGGCTTACACTTAAATATTTCTAGATTGTGTCAAATACTGACATAAAGTAAGTAGTAAATATATTACTTACAATTGTCTGTCACTGCTCGTCTTTCAGAATGTCCTATCGTCTCCTCCTCGGCTCCGAGTCCGACCGTTGCAGTTTGAGCAAGGAATGCGCATGCGCAATTAAATATTCACGCCTACCAAGTGAGTTGGGGGCGGTGTTTTTTTGTATGAATATAAATATATATATATATATTTGTTATGTTTTTATAATGTTGACTTGAGAAAGCCAAGGTTCTGAAATTATTATTGTAGTTATTATTATTATTATTATTATTATTATTCATAGTAGTAGTAGTAAAAATGTTACTATTATTATTTATTATTTTCATTATTATATTTATTATTATCACTATTATTTATAATAATATTACATATTTAATATATAGAAAGAGAAAATATTGACAAAAACATCGTAAATAACAACAACAACAATATCATGCATGGTAACTATTTTTTCTACTTTTTAGAGAATATTTATAAGAGAAGTACATAGCTGTATTTATAGAAAGAGGCTCTCTTTCAAGGGGATCTTCATATTTGAAGATTAAAATATGACATCAAAACCCCTAGTTTAAATCACACACACTTAAAAAGCCAATTGGACTATTAGCTGTCACAAATGCATACAGGCTGTAAGAAATTATAGTCTGCCTCGACCCAGCTTCCACTCCAAATTGTGTATTAAACTATGCTCCTTTCTCTACAAAGAGCTTAATTATCATATAGATAGTTCTTTCCGATCTTAATCATATGTAAATAGTAACTCCGGAGCGATAATTTGTCACTTATAGCGTGGGAGCAGCAGCAGGCCGTCAAGAACCATCTGCTGACCAAAAGGGTACATGAAAGAACTGCTATGGATTCTGTTTAATGGAAATAATTAATTGTTCAGATCTGTCTTCTGTCCTTTGAGCAAATAGTGATTGTTTGAAATGGTTCTGAAGCTTCAGAGGTTAATTAAGATTTCAAATGAATGATATTTGCTAATTGTCATATTGGCAAATAAATCACACATTTGTGAAATATAATTACTATGACATTATGGCGCGCTAGCTTCGACTTTGCAATGCAATACAAATACAAACACAAATTTATTTTAATGAGGTTTCAAGATCATTTTTCGCTCCATTTCTCGTTTTCTCAGAGTATTACAGGCATTTCAGTCAAAACGTCCATCACTTCAAGTGTTCAAAGTAAAGCCCTCAGTCTGCTTTTAAAGATCCTTTAGAAAGAAGACTACCGTTGTGTCTAAGGTGATAGTTTCCACTTCTCCCATCTGGGCCTCACATGGTGGGCCTCACGCTGACAATTCTGCTCCACCGGACGGCTGAGGAAGAGAAAGATCCATCAAATTCAGTAGGAGGTGAAGCCACAGACAGGGAAAATACAGATGAGTTTGCTAATCAGTGACACAGGCGCATACAGTGTGTCCAGTATTCCCTAAGATTAATGATGGTTCCTCTTAAAGTCACTGCTGTCTTACTGTATAAGTGAAAGAACGAAATGGCCAATAAAAGCTACATTTTTAATCCAATTTAACTCAGAAAAAGATCAATGTAATTCTGATATCTGAGCATGCAATGTTATATTGGATGACTCAAATGGTTGTTGTAAGTAATTATAGTCTGCCTCGACCCAGCTTCCACTCCAAATTGTGTATTAAACTATGCTCCTTTCTCTACAAAGAGCTTAATTATCATATAGATAGTTCTTTCCGATCTTAATCATATGTAAATAGTACCTCCGGAGCGATAATTTGTCACTTATAGCGTGGGAGCAGCAGCAGGCCGTCAAGAACCATCTGCTGACCAAAAGGGTACATGAAATAACTGCTATGGATTCTGTTTAATCTTATCACCTTAACATTTGGTTGTTCCCACTTGAGTCTACCGAAGATGTGGGAACGGAAGGCTATCACTTTCATTGTTATCCGCAATTTACATTTAAAACGAAACTTAATTTACATGTTGAGCGGGAAGATGAACGTAATACTGTATAAAATGATTGAGCTTAGGATGTTCGGGGTTCAGTCTGACTCCGTTGAACCCAAGGTACTACATGTACTTTGTCACTACTATTCTGTAATAAAAGTTATTCTTCATCAAGATCTTCGACGTCTTCACTTTTTCTTACAGGCCAAACAAACAGGTTTGAACGTCCCTTCAATATTTCACTCCGGCATTGTCCAGCTCGTATTGTGATTCAGAAGGAGTAAACTCACCCAGAGGGGCGACACGTGCCTCTTGTGCTGGTGTGCTGAGATTCGATTCTGTGGAGAGAAGCACGTATTAGTGTTAGTTTCTCTCATGAAGTGCTCCTGAACTCAAACTACAAACTAAGACTCGAGTTCTACATTAGCATAACCGCAATAGGAATGCTGCATTGGCTTGTCATGCGGCGTACGGAAAGGTCGTAGAGTGGGCATGATGTCAGCAAGGGGCAAAATGAGGTCACTGTGTCTTTCTCCTATAGATATCCATATTACATAAGGCAAGGGATTTACAGAGGTCTTGCAAAATACAGAGCATGTCACAGCAATAAGACATCAATAGTGGGAGGAAATTTTTACATAAAACAGAACAACAGTTAAAAAAAAGATCAAGAAGTCTCAGTTCAGATCAGAGATTAGGGAGAAAAAAATGCTCACTTTAATATATAACTGGCTCAGATTTAGTCAGGGTTTTATGTTGATCATAGAAACATAATGCTCATAACAGCAGGCAAGCAAAACAGCCAACTCAAGGTCAGCCAAAGCCCATTTCATAGTAGCTTACAATCAAAGGCTATTGAGACACTCCACTCGATTTCCTAAATGAAAGTCTCCTTTTTAAAGTGTGGGTATGTGAGTGTCTTTAAGGGTGATGGTTATAAATCCATGCCAGGTCTACCTCTAAGCTCAGAGAGCGAGTGAGAGTGAGCGAGAGAAGGCCTGGCACCAGTGAGTGGGTGAGAAATAATCAGCAGGATTGTTTGGCAGAAAGAGAGAGGATCAGCGCTGGAGGCCTCTGAGCTCCACGCTCAGAAACTTCTTAAGAAATTGCACGTTGTAGGTGGAATTCATCACTCATCACAGATGTATTGTTTGTTTGCGGCTGCAGCTGGGCAAAGACCTCCTCAGGTTTATGTCCAGGTATCTCAACGCAAATGGGTAAGTGCTTGATGATGAAAGACTATAAATTTACATCAAAGACATCTGTGAGTCTCTGGGCTCCGACTGTCACAAACAGAACTATAAATAACTGACAGAGGGTTAACATAGGTTGCAGAATGAAGGAAACCATTGCCCCCTGGAGGACACTAAAGTACACCCAAACTTAAAGGAGAGATTTAGGAAGTAAATATACTTTGTACTACAATAAAAGGTTGTGGTGCAATGTATAGCAGGTTTAAATGCCAATGTTCCGTACCTGAAAATGACGCACGGTGAGGCCAGCCCAAAAAGTCCAGTCCAACAGGTGTGCTCTGGGAAAAGAAGTGGTCTTTGAGAGAAACAGAGGGGAACTGCTCTGGAGAAGTGAGGGAAAGTCTAGCACGCACCTATGAATGAGATACAAACATGCTCATTATAATTATTAATAATAATGAGTGAATACATATATATTTGCTATTTATAATTTTCTACTACACTACTAAATTTACTATTTACTATGTGTGTGTGTGTGTGTATATATATATATATATATATATATATATACTAAACAGTAAGAAACAGTGTATATTATTAATGATAAATTAAAATTAAATAATTAATTTAATAAAATAATTGTCTGTATGTCTATATTTATTTACAATGAAAAGCACTGAAAAACAGAGTTAAAAAATGACAAAAGTAATAATAATCATCATTGTTATTATTAATAAATATTCAATATAATATATATATTTAATATATGTACTGAGAAAAACTGTGTAAAATAATCATTTTAAATGATTTAGATTCATATGCTCAATTGAGATTTCTGACAGACATCGGAAATAGTGAAAGTGTACGGACAGATTTTTGTGCATTCAGGCAAATTACAAGAAACCGAAGAGAAATTGGAAATCCTAAAGGGTCTACAAGGGAATGATTCCAAGAGTACAAAACAGGAAGGAAGCAGAACAGGAGAAGAAAAGGTGCAGTGGGAGATGCTGATGGTCGGGTTGTTCTCCCTTTTTGATGAGTTCCTTACTTTCTTGTGCTTCTGAGATGTCGGTGTGCTAAGCTGACGCAAACTTTGCCGCGTGTTAACCTTCTTTTTACAGATGTTCTCCACATCAGTCAACGTTTCATATGAGCATGAGCGCCGACGTGTTTCGGGCGAATTGTTCTTCCTCTCCAGGTCAAGCGCCACCACTCTGATGCCCTGAAGAGACACGGTCCAACCGTAGAGGTCTGAGATGGGTCTGGGTGCAGCTTTACCCTGCTCTCTGGACTTCAGCCGAAGCACACATGCACTTCCTTGTTGTCTTCTCTCTTCTGACTGGATGGCTGGCTCAGTACTGTGCTCTACATGCTTTGAGTGCAAATTTAGGTGGTTATTGTACAGTATATGTACATGTCTTTTGATGGATGTCATATATTAACGTTTGGTAACCATTAGCGAGATATTTACACTGCACTACACTTTTTTATACTTTTCCAGTTAAGACATCATTAAACTGTTAAAAAATATCTCTAATGTATGTGTATTTTGTATGCACTGGCAGATTAATGGATTACTGTTCAAATGTTTGGGGTCAGTAATATTTTTAGTAAAGAAATTATTTATTTTATTCAGCAAAGATGCATTAAATTAATCATTAAATTACATAAAAAAATTTACATTTCTATTTCATGTAAATCTGCTTTTTTCCTCTTTTTTTCTCCCAGAAAAAAAAATTTATCACCGTTTCCACAAAAATATGAAGCAGCACAACTGTTTTCAACACTGATAATAATAAGAAATGTTCCTTGAGCACCAAATCAGTATATTAGAATGATTACTGAAGGCTCATGTGACACTGAAGGTGGAGCTTTGCCATCACAGTAATAAATTACATTTTAAAATATCTTAAAATACAAAAGTTTTCAATTGTAATTTTAAACTGTAATGATATTAACTTATTATGATTATATGATTTTACTGCTTTAACTGTATTTTAAATTTTAAATGAATGCAGTCTTTGTAAACATAAGATATTTTTTTCCAAAAAATGGTAATGGTTTCTTTCAAAAAAATCTTACTGACCCAAAAATATTATCAATGCACAATGCTCTTACATTCAATAAACAATCTATGAAAACAAACTTTAGAATATTTTACAGCTTCAAGTGAAAAAAAAAGTCTGAAAAAAAACCGTTTGCAGTATAAGCCACACTTTTTGAAAGGGTTCACTACATTATTGTGCCATGGATATATAGACAATGTGATCGTAAATATTCCTTGTTAGCCACTAGATGGCACTATTTTTGAGAAGTGCACATATTTCTCTGAAAGCTCTTTAGTATTGTGACTTAAACATGTAACAACCCTTGTAAATATCCTGACTGAGTCCAACTCAGCAACAGAAAGCAGGAATGTATTTTGAAAAATGCACCATAGAATATGGTAAAACGCTAAATATAGAAAGTGAGCAAATCACATAGCAATCCTGTTCAAAATGTTCAAAGGACACATCTAAGCTCTCCTAACATCATAAACTTCATAACTGCCTTTGACTCACCTCTGGTTTGTTGATCAGGGATGCTGAATTCAGGCTATTTTGAGACTGGCTGTCTGAACTGCTGTCCTCTAGTAAGCACTCAGAATCAAAAGAGTGGGCTGTAGTGAGTTGTGCTGTCCTTGGCTTCAGAGACGTCGGTCTCAGAGGTGGATCAGAGAGACCATCAGTGCTTACTCCCTGACCGAGCGAGCAGAGAGAAGATGCAACAGATCTCGAGGGGTAACGGAAGCTCCTCTGGTGTGTCCAGCCCAGACCAGGACTGTGAGGTTTGGGGCTCATGGGCCTCGTCGGAGTATTAGTGGTCTCAAAACAGCTTAATGATCTGGTCCAGGTAGGTGACATCTGGTTTGCGAGCGCAAAAACAGTGGGGTGTACAGGTGATTGTGACCTATCCTCAACATTGGCCTCAAAGTCATCTACCGAGACCTCAGAATCTGAGTAAGGGGCACAAGGCAGCTCACCACCTTCCAGACATTTACTATCATCAGACTGAGGTCCAGATTTCAAACTCTGTGAATCAGAATGGCACTGGTTCATCAAACTCTTTTGAGAAGCTAGTGAGCTGTTAAGTCTGGACCTGTTCTGATGAGCACAGAAGGCACAATCGATATGGCTCTGATGTATGGACTTGTCACAGGTCGTCCCAGGAACCGATAGAGTTCTTTTGTAAAGTTCTGCTTCCTTAGAGCGTTTCATCTTCCTCCAGGACTGCTTGGTTTTTACCTCTTCGTTCTCTGACTGTGAAATCTGCTCCTGGTTGTCCCTCTCGGGATATCTGGACTCAAACAGGCTAGACAGAGACTTGTGAGCTATTGCGAGCTTCATGCGTAAGTTTAAGTTGTCTGTACTTTTGCTTCTCTTTTGTTGCAGTTCCTCTGTCGTTGGGGAAGCTCTAAATTTCAGTATGTCTCCATCTTTGTGCTGTTGCTGCTGCTGATACAAATTTTGACATTGTGCATATTTCTCTCTATTGTGCAAGTTCAAAGAAAAAGCTTCTTCAAAAATATCATCGTTGGAGTGGTCAACTAATTTTGAAATGTCTGTAAGATGATCTGTACTATGAGAAATAGGGGTCTTGTACAGTGAATGGTTGGATTTGTTACGTGTGAGAGACCTATTGTACTTCACCTCATTCCGTTCATCTCCATCCTCGTTGGAGTCCTTAATTTCTGGATCAACCTTGTTATTGCCTTTGTGTTCCCATTTGATCTTGCGGAATGAGGGGATTCGAGAAAAAACTGAAAACACAGAGCCCTTCCCTGATTGGGTTCTCTTATTTCTTGCAGAACCACGAAGACTAGATGATGACTGAGTGCTGTCCTCAATCTCTTCGCTGTTGGTACTTGAGTCGAGGTCTTGTAACACAAAACTGGAAACACTATAACCATCACTGCTATCAAATCCATTTGATAAAGAGCTCATTGTTTCTCCAGCATCTGGTTCATTCATGACAGTGGCTACACTGGCTTTTGTCCACATGGCAGAAACGTCCGCATGTGGGCGGGTTGTGACGTCATCACAAGAGCTCCATTCCTCACTGAATCCAACTTCTGATAATGGACTTCCTCTCTGTTGCTCCTCCAGTCCGTTTTCAGTCACAAATGAGCTTTCTGGAGAACGGTCCAACTCCAAAATGGCCTCTAAATTAGTGATGGGTAAAATATGGCAACATGTAACAAATGCGTCCTCGATCTCCGAGTTGTGCAGTTGCAAAGATTGCTTACAAAGAGGATCAGAAGTTTCACATATTGAATCAGTGCTTTCAGGAGAGTTTGCCATGAAAGTTTCAAGCTTTCTCTCCATGTTTTCTAATGCATAAGTATCATCGACCTTAATAGAGCCACCAACCAGTGGTAAAATGCTTTTCTCTTGGATGAGCTCCGGATGTTTGTGTGCAAGCAAATGGCCAATATGCGAAAATTCACAGTTTGTAGAGTCTGCATTAACCTCTCCATGTGTGCTGTACTGGTCATCTGTGTGTGTGGGACTCAAGGTTTGCAACACTGCAGTTCTGCTTTGACTGATGCCGTCTGTGCCCTTGAGCTGAAATCCTCCTGCTGTCTGCTCTACCTCCAGTGCAGACGAGTGCAGCTGGCAATCCTTTCCACCACAGCAATCACAGAGCTGCTTTAATATAACATTTCTATAGCTGCTACATTCATTAAATTCAGAAGGTTTAGCAACATTATCTTCGTCATTCATTGCAGTCCTCATTTCAGGTGCTTTAAAGGGAGTGGCCTGACTAGCAGGGGCGCTATAAGACTCACTGTCTTTGCAATCACCACCTTTTGAAACTAAAGATCCAGCATTGCTGTTAACCCTGCTGTATTTTTGCAAAGAATTGGGCAAAGAGATCTGTTCACCTGAGGCACACTCTTCTAAAGTAATGGCTTTAATATTATTATTTGTGTCTGAGCTGTATTCATTGTTTCTACTGTTCAGCTGGAAATAATCAAAAGGAGATTGAGCATTTGTGAAAGGATCAGTACATGCACTAGACCAAACATCAACATCCGGCTCAATTGTTTCAATTGACTCATTTTGCCTTGCTTGTTTGTCAGACAGGGTGTCGAGTCGGCGAAATTGTTTGGAGGTCTCTGTATATTCTATAAAGCAATGTGCTACTTGTTTGCAGTTCATATGAAGGCCATCACTGAGCTCAAAGCAATCATCTGTGGGGCTGACTTGAGATTTGTCATACGAAATCTCAAACAGACCAGCCAGAGATTCGACAGGACTGTCTACAGGACACCCATCGGCTCCAGCTGTCTTCATGTCAGGACACGTAACACTCAATGACTTGGGCCTAGTGTATTCGATGCATCCCGAACTATCAGAGTAAATTACTGACTGCTCTATTGAGGGAACTATTGTACATTCTTTCTGATACCCTTTAATAATGTGATGTGTTTTGCTATCCTTCTGTGTTCCTTTTAAAACGTCACCATCATTGGTATCAAAAGTTTTAGTGTTAACATAAACTTGTGCTTCAGTGAATTCACCCTGTGTGTTACAATTAATTCTACTATTAGGGCACTGATGGGTTTCATAAAAATCAGCCTCAGGCTCATGTTCCCCTGAATAAGTTTGCCCACTGTCCTCTAAACAATGACTGTCCATGTGATAACTACTAATTGAGTAATCCTTTTTTTTAGTGTGCATTTGTAATACTGGGGCATTTTGGTAACCATAATGAGGTCTGGCCTGCAGATCTGACTGTTCTGAGGTCCGTTCATTGATCACACGCTGATGCAATGAGTCTGACACTCCAGCAGAAGTTGCATTAGGCACATTTGAGAAAGCTCTCTCAGCTGCAAAACACTCACATTCAGAAACAACAGGTGGGGTGTCATTTAAGTCCTGTTTTTTTAAATTTAGACTGTTATTCTTTTCGAAGTTCAAATCGAGTTCTTTGTCAGTATCCTTTGATGAAAGCCTTCCAGAAGTTTTCAAGGATGGATTGACTTCACAATGCAAACGTTCCATCCAAACGTCCACGCAGTCCTGTTTTAATTGTCCCTTTTCATAAAAAGCCACTGTGTTTGAAATAAAACCAGAGTCTGACTCAGTCACAGTCCACTGGGTGTTCGTAGATTTTGCCTTAATGAAATCAATTTGTGGTTGTGTGTCTTCTACTGAGGACTGTGATTGGCTGTGTTCCATTGACGTTTGTGATTGGTTGTGCTCAATGAAGTTCTGTGATTGGTTTTGTTCAGCTAAATCCTGTGATTTCCTGTGATGTACGGAATCCTGTGATTGGCTACATTCTACTGAATTCTGTAATTGCCTGTGTTCTGTTGAAATATGTGGTTGACTGTGTTCTACTGAGTCCTGTGATTGTGTGAGTTCTACTGAATCTTGTGATTGGCTGCATTCTACAAAATTATTTGATTGGCTATGTTCTACTGGGTCCTGTGATTGGCTGTGTTTGATGAAATTTTGGGATGGCATATCTTCTACTGAGCTCTGTGACTGGCTGTGTTCTACTGAATTCTGTAATTGACTGCATTCTACGGAACCCTGCAATTGGGTGTGTTCTACTGGGGTCTGTGATTGGCTGCATTCTACAGAATGCTGAGACTGGCTGTGTTCTATTGAGTCTTGTGATTGCCTGTGTTCTACTGGGGTCTGTGACAGACTATGTTCTACTGGGTCCTGTGATTGGCTACATTCTACAGAATGCTGTGACAGGCTGTGTTCTACTGAATTCTGTAATTGACTGCATTCTACGGAATCCTGTGACTGGGTGTGTTCTACTTGGGTCTGTGACAGACTATGTTCTAATGGGTCCTGTGATTGGCTGTGTTCTACTGAATTCTGTGATTGGCTGCATTCTACAGAATGCTGAGACTGGCTGTGTTCTACTGGGGTCTGAGACAGACTATGTTCTACTGGGTCCGGTGATTGGCTGTGTTCTACTGAGTCCTGTGATCGGCTGTGTTCTACTGAGTCCTGTGATCGGCTGCATTCTACAGAATCCTGTGACTGGGTGTGTTCTACTTGGGTTTGTGACAGACTATGTTCTACTGGGTCCTGTGACTGGCTGTGTTCTACTGAGTCCTGTGATCGGCTGTGTTCTACTGAGTCCTGTGATCGGCTGTGTTCAACAAAATCTTGTGATGGCCTGTCTTCTGTTGAGGCCTGTGATTGGCTGTGTTCTGCTGAGTCTTGTAATTTGCTGTGTTCTGCTGAGTTATGTGTTTGGCTGCATTCTACAGAATCCTGTGATTGGTTATGTTCTGCTGAGGCCTGTGATTTGCTGTGCTCTACTGAAGACTGTGATTGGCTGTGCTCTACTGAGGGCTGTGAATGGCTGTGTTTTGTTGACTCCTCGACCTTCTGTTCAATAGGCTTCTCAACTGATACAGACTCATATACAAAAAGATGACGTGATACAGATAAACTGATCTTATTTTCATCAACACCCAGCTCATTACATTCGGCATCTTTACTATTCGCAACAGATGCATTAGAAATCAACTGTATTTCAGTGTTACTACTGTCAATATCATTTTGCTGTAACTGTTTCTCACTTGAGGTTATGAACTCTATTTGCGGCTCATTGTGTCCTGACTGAGTGCTCGTGATATTTTTGTTAATTTGCTCCCATTTTGATTTTCCCTCAAAGGTGTCAGCAAACTTAAACTTGGCTCCATCACCGTCTGTTAAGGTCAATAATGAGTCATTAGCACATGGCTCAGTGAGTGTTTGCGGTTTCACAGAGTTCTCTAATGCCAGTAGAGGTGTTACTACATAGGATTGGCCATTCCTTGAAGAAGAATCAACTTCAGGTTCCACTGGAAAATTGCTGAAAACCTCCTCACATTCCAGAGTACCCTTAGCTTGAGACATTCCAGTGCCATCAACTCCCATGTGCATCACCCCCATATTTCCAGTCTGTATTTGCAATTGCTCTCTATCCACTGTTCTACAGAGACTGTCAGCATGATTGACAGAATGATGCTGTTTTGTTGAAGAGGGATTTCTCCCTCTAACCAAAGGTGACGGTTTGACAAATGGAGAGTGTGAGTCCAGATGACCCACAGAGCAAGATCCAACCTCATAGCTGAGCGGTGTCCTGCAGCAGTCCTTAGTTTCATGACTCGATTCAGAGAAAGTGTCACTGGGCCATGAGTGTGTGTCAAAATATTCCTCTTTTGTGTCCTGTGCTGCTTCAGGAACCGGCTCACACCATTCCTGATGGTCCTGTTGCTCTCTATGCTCCTCCTGCTGAAACTCCCCATCATCCAGACAGGCTGCCTCACTCCCAGAGTCCTCTAAAGCTGGGGCCTAGGAGGACAAAGAGAATGTGTGAGTTATTTTGCTGTTCTTAACAAAGGGGACTTTATTTTTCTCAAAGTAAACAGTTTATAAGTGACATCAGTGAGGCGATTCAAAATAAGAATTGAACAATTTGTTGAGTCTTTTTTTTTTGTCTGCAATCAATTTAACTCTAAAGAGGAACATATGTTTGTGAAGTTACCCACAGAGGTATGATAATCATTCAATTACTCTTAAATTCTTTCCCCTCACAACTGGAACTAATGTGTCACTCAACCAGTCCTGATTTATGCAGCTAAATCAAAGCTCTTTAGGAAGCATCTGCTTATATGAAGCATCTGATCCATTAGCTCATTTGTTCAAGGAATTGTTTCCCATAAACAAAATTGTACATGATGATGAACAGATGCAGACGTAATGAACACACGAGCATAACAGATTGTATGAGTCATTAACATCATATTAGCACAAACAACGGGGGAACAAAAAAATGACAACTGACGAATAAAGAAGCTAATAAAAAGTAATTGACAGCAATACAACAGATTGCATATACTATAAGTAACACCATATATCACAGTCAATGGAGAAAAATGCATTTGTAGCCAGATAGTGTGGTTACAAAAATCTACCTGTAGGGACTAACCGGACCATACTTAACAGGAAAAAACCTGACCCCATGAGCTCCACTCATAGACAGTAGGCTATGGAAAGGGATGGGAACTTGCACCAGAGCAGACATTTGCGCTGTCATCCAGCTTAGGTCAAACATACAAACAATCCCCTAAGTAGACCACCAGCCAACCTGCTGTTCGCAACGCACTGTTTTTTTCCAGCACATTCCACAATCCCTTCTTATCAGCCTCATAACCCACTGGTCTGTATACCAGTAACTAACCATGTCTCCAATCTAGTGAGCTCAAAAGATTGTAAAAGTAGACAACAGACTAAGTCAGTCTGCTAACAAAAAAGATGAAAGCCCCCTGTCGTACCCTGCTTGTACTTAATAATTGAGGGGTCATTGGGCACAGCACATCTCTAGGTAATCTAGACAGGTCAAGCTACTCCAAACCCTTCAGGTTAAATTAGGGAGGACATTAAGAAGAATGGCTTTAAGTACAGCAGGTAACGAAGAGTGCCAAATACTGCACAGTCTTTGTCAATGTAAACAATGCATGAATCTTATGCTTGACAGACAGACAGACAGACAGACAGATAGATAGATAGATAGATAGATCACAGATTAAATAGCATTATGCATGAAAGAAAAAGGATTATAATAAAAAATTTAATATATACATGCACACATACAGAATACAACTAATTTTATAGATTTATAAATATATATATTTCTTTCATGCGTGATGCTGTTTTCTCATTTTAGACATTTAAACAAACTCCCTAATGTTCAATATCCTATTAACTAAACATACGTTTTACTTGTTTAACAGTGTTTATCAGTTTATCAGTGTCAAAACTATGACAGAGCACATAGTGGTACAACATAAGCCAAGAGTAAAACCTGTCCGCATTTGCCTCAGCCAACAACACGTCATCTGACCCCATTCAGGAACCAGAGCTTGTTTTGCCAAATTGATTACAGTTGAGTTCTCTAAATGGCTTAACATCTTAACACTATATCATAGGCTGGGCAGGAGAATGGGAGGATTGGGTTTGTGTTAAAGTGTGAATATACAATATACATGGTATGCGTATAAGATAAAAATGGATAGACAGAGACAAAAAAAAGCACACGTGATTGTGCACACAGGACTGCTAGTGCTACTGACCCTTAAAGCCACTTGACACGCTACATGATGACATGCCTGATAAATATTCATATATTTATTCACAAAATATTCACAGTCCTTCAGCTTGGTTCATATTTTATTTTCACTGAAAAAGTTTGTCACTCATTAACAACAAGCCATCTTATATATACAGGGTTAATAGAGGATCTTTGGGACATTTTTTTTCCCCAATCATCTATATATAGTAACTTCATGTCAAAAAAGTTGTCGACCCCATGTACATCCATGAAAACTACAGGTTAATTTTACATGAAAAATTAGATGTTTCTTATAGCCTTCCATGTAATTTCCATTATAGTACATCAGTACATCAGACATAATTCTTCAGCAAACAACAGTGCAAACAACGCTATAAAAAGAGATTATGAATAACTAATAACAAGTAAAAATAATTAAAAAAGCAATCAAAGTAATAATAATAGGGTATACACTCTCAGTCATTTAATAATATCCATATCATTACTTGTGTGGCAGAACAGATTGTTCTGATCTTAAGTCCCCACAATGTAGTTTCTTAAAGTCACTGGAACAACATTATAAAAGAGAGAGAGAGCGCTCGCTAATGAGATACACTGAGAATACACTGTGAGCTCAGCGTGCTTTTGCTTACATCATTCCTCATGGGTGCAGGATCACTGCACAGTCCAGACTGAGCGTCTGCTTCCTCTAACCCTAAAGACATGCAAATGTAACATCAACATACTGTATGCTTCTGCACATGCAGTGTGTTGAGGTCATGTGACGCTGACAGTGTAACAAGTAGCATGCTTTATATACTGTTGTTTATTGCCTGATGTTGTAGCATGATTTAATAATTAGATTCAGGGGGAAAAATTGCCTGTGCATTTTGACAAAGTTTTGGAAGCAACATTCTCTGTCTTCCACATCACATTGTTTTAATTATGCATCTATTTATGTAAGCATTGTGGATTAGAATACAAAAATAAGAACAACAGCCAAGTCATTAAGATGAATAGGATTGCTAACAATATCTTTCTCCAGGCATTATAAACCTCCTTAGTTTAGATTTATGATTCAGGAGTAGTGGTGGTTTGGTTTCAGGTGAGGGTGGTTTTAAAGACTGAGCTTCTTGTCTTCCCTGCCACTCCAACTCTACAGTATGATTTCTCCATCCAGCTAGGTTCTTCTACAATTACCCCATCAACTTCGGTCAGAA